>NW_023595986.1:0-37786 GCF_011947565.3 Pollicipes pollicipes
GAACCACATTATACACCCTTCACGGACTTCTTTAAGACCACAGCAGGTCATTGACCAAAAATGACTCGGGTCAGCATTTTGTTCTTAGGAACATGCTGCCTAACGTAATCTTAGTCGCTTTTTCAAATGCAAAACTTAATGCAGTCTCGTCTGATCTTAGTCACCATGGTCTTTAAAGACTAAAAAAGGTCACTGACCTTAAATGAGCGTGTGCCCTTTTGCATAGAACAGTTACCTTGGTTTTAGGGGCCCTTTGAAAACTAACCTGGAATTTGACCTTGTTTGACCTTACTCAACGCGAAGGTCATGACCTAGGAACTTCAAACTTTGGCCTCAATGAGTTCACGTACAGGTCAAGACATCCTGTGAATTTAGTGTTTCTAGCTCTCTTAGTTCCTGAGATCTCAGGAGGTTCAATCTGACCTCCCACCCGAGCGAAGGGCGTCGAATCGGCCACCCGGGCGTGTGTCAAAAGTGACAGCGAGGCTCCATGTTCGGCATGGAACCATATCAAAAATCTATCTTGGCAACATTTTTCTTTTCTGCGTGGTTTTTCATTTTTTGACTGCTCTGAATCCATCATTTAAACTATATATGATGAAAATAAAAAGTTGCAACTTAGTTGTGATGTCTCTGAAAAATTACAACAAAGAAGGGGCGCCAGCATCATGCTTGGATGCGGACAAAAGCTAACGTTTGACGGACAGAAAATCTCAAATTATAAGGTGGTTAACCCCAATGTTTAAAGCTTCCCCTCCACTGGGACGTAATATTGAGGTTGCGGCTTCAAGTTCTTCAGCTGTACCCTCCATAGCAACGCCACTACAAGGAGGACAACGTCACTACAAGAATGAAAGAAGATCGTCTTTGTATAATTGTCATCTCTTTTCTACGTTTTTGTAATGTTCCATCCCAAAATATGGAAAGGCCAAGCTAACACTGGGGGAAGGGGTAAATCCACATGGGGGGGGGGGGGCAGAACACTCACAAAAGAAAACAAATAGACACCCGTGTCCAAAATGTCTCTACAAAATCAAAAGTGGCCCCCAATGCCTGCAAAGTGAATCCCGAGCATATAATCAGGCCGATACGCGACGAAGAGAGGCCTAATGACGGGAAAAGCCTCTATAACCCAATTTGTCCTCCTCTTGCCCCCCTCCGAGCTCCGCCATTCTGGAGATGATGATGATTTGTGTTGTCTATGGTGATGTGTAGCAGGCATAGGGCAGTTGCTGCTGTTGCCGTAGTAGTTGCATGTTGTTTTGCTGCACGGCCTGCTCTGTCTCGCGCGCTACCTGCGATCCGTCACTGGGTAACCAGCGTCCTCCGGTGATTGCTGGACCCAGTGGCGCGTGACCCGATCAGCCGCCAATCTAGGTCAGGCCCGTGACCTTCGTCTGCCGCCACGGCCGCAGCGCTGGACGATGGTGCAGGCCTGGAGTCGGAGCGAGCCGTGGCGTCGGGTGTGCTCAAGTTCAGCCGCGACTCGGCCCTGCCGCGCTGCTGGCAAGCTGCCTGACAGAGGGTTACGACCCGTACAACTGGGGACACAACGGGCCCGGCGTCGTCACCAAGGTGCTCATCGAGGGCTGTGGCCTCCGAGACCCGCCGCTGACGACCACCCACTGCGGAAACTACACCATCTACGGACGGTGAGAGCGGACGGTCACTACACCATCTACGGACGGTGAGACGCGGACGGTCACTACACCATCTACGGACGGTGAGCGGACGGTCACTACCCCATCTACGGACGGTGAGAGCGGACGGTCACCCCACCATCTACGGACGGTGAGACGGACCACCCCACCATCTACGGACGGTGAGAACGGACGGTCTACACCATCTACGGACGGTGAGCGCGGACGGTCACCCCACCATCTACGGACGGTGAGAGCGGACGGTCACCACCACACCATCTACGGACGGTGAGAGCGGGGACCACCCACCATCTACGACGGTAGAACGGACGGACTACACCATCTACGGACGGTGAGACGGACGGTCACCACCACCATCTACGGACGGTGAGAGCGGACGGTCACTACACCATCTACGGACGGTGAGAGCGGTGACCACCCCACCATCTACGGACGGTGAGAGCGGACGGTCACTACACCATCTACGGACGGTGAGAGCGGACGGTCACTACACCATCTACGGACGGTGAGCGCGGACACCCCACCATCTACGGACGGTGAGAGCGGACGGTCACCCCACCATCTACGGACGGTGAGAGCGGACGGTCACCCCACCATCTGCGGACGGTGAGCGCGGTCCACCCCACCATCTACGTACGGTGAACGGACGGTCACTCCACCATCTACGGACGGTGAGACCGACGGTCACTACACACCATCTACGGACGGTGAGCGCGGGGACACCCCACACCATCTACGGACGGTGAGAGCGGACCACCCCACCATCTACGTACGGTGAGAACGGACGGTCCTACACACATCTACGGACGGTGAGCGCGGTGACCACCCCACCATCTACGGACGGTGGAGCGGACGGTCCCCCCACACCATCTACGACGGTGAGAGCGACGGTCACCCCCATCTGCGGACGGTGAGCGCGGTGACCACCCCACCCTTCCCTACGTACGGTGATGAACGGACGGTCACTAACACCATCTACGGACGGTTGAGACCGGACGCTCACTACAACCATCTACGAACGTGAGAACGGACGGTCACTACACCATCTACGGACCGTGAGAACGGACGGTCACCCCACCATCTACGGACGGTGAGACCGGACGGTCACTACAACCATCTATGGACGGTGAGAGCGGACGGTCACTACAACCGCCCTACGGACGATGATAACGGGACGGCTACACCATCGACGAACGGTGAGTGGGACCAACCTACGGCCAATGAGAGCAGACGGTCTATGCACCAACTACCGACGGTAAAAGGACCGCTTCACCATCTCCATTCGCTGACGGGGACCGCTGCACCAGCTACGGCTGGTGAAAGCGGGACCGCCACACGAACCATGGACGGTAAGCGGGGGCCTTTACCACCATCCCTTGGGCCGGTGAGCGCGGGAACCACTGCATCAGCTATGGCCGGTGAGAGCGGACGGAGACTGATTAAGGCATGCCACGTCCCACGGAGAGGACGGTCCAGATAAAGTGTCAGACCAGCTGACGCCGCCATTGTGCAGAGCGTCAGCCGGCGGTGCAGCGCTGCTGATCGCGACCCAGGTGAGAACGTTCCGAGCAGGGCTGAGGCAGGCGGCGGGTCTCCTCTGTTCGAACGATGCGTAGTAATCCGACACATGACGTGCTCAGGGTGGACTGTGCCTCCAGTCTAGGGTATGTTTGTGGCGTGCTGGCTGCGTAATGCTGTTGACGGTCGTGGATCTCGGGCTACACGTGCACCCATTTTTAATGCTTCGACAGGTGAATTCGAAATGTTGCGTCACTCACAACACAGCACAGCTGTGCCCCGTCCCGCCCGCCCAACAGATGTGCCCCTCTGAGGTCACCATAACGTCGTCCTGACCTTCTCCCTCCCACGGCCGCAGGCAGTGCTTTTAACGCCATCCCATGGGAAAAACTGGAGCCTGTTTCTGGAGCTGGACGCGCGGGACGCCGTGTTTGGAGCGCGTGAACGGCTCGCACTTGGTGCACACGTGGGGGCGGCACGTGCGCGAGCGCCGCGTGCCGCCTGGCTCCGCGTACCACCAGCTGGCCGAACAGTACTGCCCCTGGGTCGCTGCAAGCAGGGCGGGGCCGACTTCTAAACCGGTGAGGCATGTCTTTGGGGCGACGTCTGTAAGGCGGAGTTGACGCTTGACTATAACGATGGTCCTTTTTTTGCCTGTATTGCAGCCCTCCTCCCCCCCCCCCCCCCCCCACCGTCATAATTCACATTCTGGACAGCAGCAAGAGCGCCGCAAAAAGTCAGGTGGCTCGACGAGAAACAGCAAGAGGACAAGGTAGGCAATGAAGCAGTTTTACGCCATGTTCAGCAATTTGTTGGATTATTTTAAGGCTTCAGCTCAACTTGAGTGAAAGCAAACGATACTAATTGTGTAGACAGATTGCTGTTCTGACGGTATCTCAGCGTGACGACAGGCGCTGAGCAGCGCCTATTGGCTCGTGGAGCAGCTGCTGGAATTGCCGGGTATTGGTCGGCCCGATCTCGGCCAGCAGTACCAGGCAGCCTGCTCTTCCGGCTCATTACAAAAGCACATCTGTGCTGTTGGGGGTCAGTAAGTGCGGCGCTCTTGAACAATGTTAGCGTACTCGCCGCGGGCTCGGCGGCGATGGAGAATCTTCCGTCACCCACCCCGGATGCCGTTTAGTGTGACGCCTTTGTTGCCCCATCAGAAGCCTGGGTTTGGGCTTTGGCGATGTTGATCTCCACAGCGACTTTGCGCTTTGGATTTCTTACGTCTGATGCTTCCAAGATGTTTCGTGTTTTTGCTGTTATTTATGTTTGTGACCCCGTGTTATACTTTAGTATATTCCGCTCTGGTTGGCATTACGAGAAATACAAGCGGTCGGATGCTGTTTTGCTATTATTGCTTGTCTTGCGCATTACTGATAGCAAAAAATGTGGTCGACTCTTTGCAAATACGCATAGTGGCAAAGAGCACTGTTGTTACATGTTTGAAATTTATCCGTTTGTGGTTTTAGAAAAATCCTGGCCAATCTTATCCGCGCGTACACGACTACAAGGGATTTTTTTCAATCCGGCGGTGTAATTTCCGCCATTCGGCCATTCAGCGACGCGCCGAATATTGTTAGTGGGCGGCCATCTTAGAGCGCTGGTATCGAGCACCGGTAGCCAACGTTCCGCCGCACAGCGCGCGCACCCCGCCGCCGCGGAGCTGGCTTCCGGTGGACCGTTTGGGTACCTGGCTGCGATCCAGATGGCACAGAATGCATGCCGTCAGAAGTCCGCCAGGACGGCAAAACGCCGGAGACCAGGCGCAGTATTCCAGAGCCGATGGAAGGAGTCACAGTGAGGCGACTGCGCCGCGTTAGGAACTAGATGGCGTTCGCAGCAGAAGACAGACAAAACCGGCAGGCTGTGTGATTGTTAGCTTGTTTTTCTTGTTTCTTGTTGTTTTTTGTTTAGCTTGTTGTTTATGGGGCGCCAACTCACCCTACTCAGTAGAAATTACTCCCCAGCAATCAACTAGGCTACAAGCTATGGCACAAGTGTCAGCAAAATGTTAAGCCTGAAGGCATCCTGAATCTTGTGCCAGATGTGGCAAGTTCTATTCCCAATTTAGGCTTCTGCTTTACCCCACATGCTCCAATTATTACAAAACCTAAGTCGTTTGAAACACATCCACAAAATCTCCCAAGGCTTTAACACTAACATGATCCTGAATCTAGCATCCTTATTTTACTTTTCAGGGCATTTCTTACGGGCATTTTCAAATACGCACTCTTGAAGGTACACAGACATCGACATAGATTTGAAAGTACTGATTTGAAACAGCTTTAGGCTTCTGGTATTAGCTTTTTTCTAATTGGCAAGGCACACCAAATATGTCAATGGGGTGTATCAGTCTAAATCTTGCCCCAAAAGCAGCACTTGTGCTTCATTCGTGGCACTACCTGCCAGGCAAGTGCACTCTAAAAGTAAAAATGTCCTGAAACTTTGTGCACGTTGCCGTCATGCACTGGGCTTATCCCCGAAAGCTACATCAACCAACCCCACAATGGAATTTTCCACGGCTCCTGTCCCAATAAAACATTATGAAACCTGACTAAATTCCCGTGCCTTTTTCTGAAGTGATTTTTTTGGACAATAATGCTGTCCCCATGCTGATAGTGAAATTATAGCATTAGGTGTGAATTGCAGTTACTGAACATCTTCACACAGTAAAAAAAAAAAACGTTAAGAGCACAGATATTCAGTCACATGTCCCATTGACAGCCGTACCGCTAAACATACTGCTGGACAGGAACCTGTGCAAAATTGTGTATGCCTCATCTACATGCCTCGGCTAAGGTATGGAGGAAGCTAACTTCTACTCACAACTCACACCGCACACCCATCGAATTTTGCTTACGCACAATTGTAGAACATTACGTTATCAGTTTTCAAATCACCGTTTTTGCATCTCATTCAATTCCTTATTGACACTAACAAACTAAGGCGTTGCGCGAACTCGGCTTGACAGTTGCATGACGTCATCAAGTTCATATGAAGAGCTTACGCCTTAGTGAGCGGTCAAATATTTTATGCAGGAAAAGACAGGGCAGTAAGGACGAGGAGCACATTAGAAGCGGTACTGGAAGGACCCTTCCAAAAATTGGGAGGCAGCGAAGTGTACCCACAAATCGTCCACAAATTGTCTCCACACACCCGGCAGTGCTGAAAGACGTCTAGGCCACTAAAACACGATATCCTCTTTCAGTGTTTTAATGCGCAAAATTTCATCACAATCGACATTGAAAGCATACGTTGAACAAAACTTTGATCAATAAGAGCATCTCAGTCTCTTCTCACGCAGAGTAGGCATTGATATGAGTCTTCTACTCTCGTAAGAGAGGGGACGCTTTTTTACCGTCTGCAGACAATGTATATACATTGGCGGCATGCGACGTGACATACTTTTATCAGCAGCAGGATATCCGGGGCACCAAGATGGGTTGTAATGTGTTCGATACCTAATGACATGACGGTTTTAACCAATAACAAATGAGGGTGTAAACGATCATGTGCCTCTCATCGCGACAACAAATGGGAGGGAATCCCATGATAACGAGTGATTCAGTAAGTTTTACAGATGTTCAAATTGCATCTTACGTTTTACCACCTTGGCCTAACATTTAGAACACGCAGTGTTGTAACCACTCAGGAGGTCAAGGCGACCATTAAACATTTTATCAATGTCAGCGATTTTCACGTACCTGATTGGAACCTATGCGAACCATTGTGACCCAATAAATGGAACTATATTATGCGCGTAGTTCTCTTTCTCCATCCACTCCTTTCACTTCATCAAGTCTGTAAGGAAAATAGGGTGGAATCTGGAAGGATCAAGACGATTATAAGTACATCTGTGGATAGCTTTCAGTGATATTTGTTATTCGTTATGCACTCAGCTGGTTTTGCGGGATTACACACCTGAAAACAGGTGTATCATTGCGCACAATATACTTATCTGAGGTGGGGAGGGCCAGGTGAATATGAAACTTCCATTTTGGTTAAATGTAGACCCTTGTCGGGCAGTTTTTGGGTTGTAAATTACAGTTAAACAAGCCTTCTTTACACAAGGTGACCCGAAGCGGTGAATTTGCATTCGTCGTCACTCCAGTCGAGATGTACGGTCACGAGCACACGGATCGTTGTGACGAATATCAAGTTGGAAATGATGTGAAAAGTGAAAAAGCCCGCAACGCATCCTCTAACTTCGTCATTAATTTGATTCCCTGCCGTGGATAATTTCATGCGATTATTTGATTTTATCGCAATTCTGTTCACTGAACGACAAGATTTATTCAACTACGCTCACAAGCGGACATGTGGAAAATGTAAAACAGCAATGGATTCATGGGCATGGAAAGCAACAAAAACGGCCGCCATCTCCAGATGGTGTCATTCGCTGGGACCGCCAGCAAAAGATGGCTCGCATTCATTTCTTCCTAACAGGGCACTAAAAAATAACGTAGCGGGCCATTCCACTCACATTCACGTCAGGTGGAGCCAGATCGCCCGATGTGTCGGCACAGAGGTCTCAACGCAACGGTCCGGATCGCTGACCGAACAAAGCCACCGGGCACAGCCAACGGTGGCATCGGCGGCCAGAATCACGTATTTCCCACGCGGAGGGGGGGTAAGCATGGCACAGAAAGGCCGGCTCCAGCGACTTCGTCTGCAGGGAGCACTTAGGCAGCGAGCGCCGCCACGTGATGTGCGTCGGGAGCACGAGAGTTGTTGGGACAAGACTTCCGGAGGGTTCATGCACTGCGGAAAAACCGCAGGTACAGGCACCGGCTGCTGCTCTTCAACATGATGCAATAACAACAGGGTAATGTGAGTGAGCTGGTGCCGGACGCGGAGTTCTGTTGTCTGAAACAAGAAGAGAACTCAATATCACCCTCAGTTTTAGAACCGTGACCGGAATACAGGCACATAGACACGGCAGAAATGACGGAAGGAAATCGCACTATTTTTACCAAAGTCTTCCACCAAATTTCAACAAATGAATACCGAACACACTAAAACACAACATGCTTATTTGATGCTGAATATGTGTAGAACATGTAACTGAATGCTTCCTACACAGCAATCCCGTCAAAAGACAAACCAAAACAATATTGTATACAAGCCTTTAGCTACCATTTTGTCCAGCAATTCTAAAATGTCACATTTTGATCAAACAATATGATTGAAAAATGACATCACGAAGCAAATGCCATGATGTAAGCAAATTACAGGACATACGTGTAATATAAGCCGTTTCATTTACATTATAATCAAGTTACGTGTCAGTGGCAGATCTGAGACCCAGGCTGTTTGTTATCATGGAAGCCTTCATTTCAGGGTCATCTTACAAACAACAAAAGAATGATGTAACGTAAAATTTGTGATGAGGTCTTTTTGTATTCATAACGTTTGTTTTATATAGCAACTGTCATGAGGTAGAACAGGTCAGGAGCCTGCGAATAGCAGCATCTAAAGTTGCCAAGATCTGGGTAAGCGGGTGCGCTGGTTAATGTTGTAACACAACTATGTTTGCCCTATACCAACTACTGTGTGGACGTGTCTAACTCTACATCCAGCTTTTTTAGGAAGTTGCATGATGCTGATGTAAAGTGCTTAAGATATGTTCACATGCATATTGGCACCGGCCTTATGGAGGCTAGCAACGACAAAATCTGGGAACACGCACTGAAACCTTGGGCATTTAAGTCTCAGACCATAGGCAGCCCACACATCAGCAGTGTGACAAGCTGATGCTTCTTATTAGTGCTCTCCAGGTCCTCCGCGCTTTGAAAATCACGTGCTGCCCCAAAACTACAACTCAGTCGAACACAAACCTTACTCTAAACAAAGCTTCTTCCCTTCATGCTTCATGTCAACATTCAGGTTTATGCTTGGGTAGTAAAACTGTACATGCAACTCATTAGCAGCTCCAAAACACAACTTAGTACGGTACAAAAAGCCTGCAGAATGACAACTTTTATAGCAATGTATTACGTCTTAAAACCATCGTGGTAGCATCATATTATGCATGGGCGTAGCTTCACAAAATGAGTTAGGGGATGGGTGGAGGCCAAGCATCGGAAAACGACTTAACATAACCCTTAAGTCATGTCAACATGCAGGTTCCTCCCAGGGCATGGTCAACTATCTCTTCAAGGCGGAGGGGAGGGGGGGGGGGAGGAGGAGAGGTTCGAGCCTAAGTTAAGAAAGGGGAACTGGAGCTCCACTCACCACCCAATTAAAGAGGATAAGTTCATTCCCGACCTCATGGCCTTCTTGTCTTTACACACTGCCCTTGACCTGGTCTGCAAACCCCGGCAGACTTTGGCAAGATCTCACTGGGACAGAGGCGGACGCAGTTTCCAATCTGGGGCAGCTCGTTAATACTTGGGGGCAGAATTTTTTAACTGGAATACTGAGTGCACCATAATGTGTTGACATAAGCAAGTGGCAATATTACAGAAAATGACCAAATCTGAAGGTAGCTCATGTTTTGGAGCTAAGTATGGTCGAAAAGATCTGCTCCAAAGGATGTAGTTAACTACCCCATTTGAGGTAGGGTTCTCTGTGGCCATCCTACGCCAATAACATCAGCGTTTGCAGCTCACTTCAAAGCAGTAGGTCACCGCCGAAACTTGCCCATATCTTACGAGGTAGCTGTACAAACGCCGACATAAGAATCATTACTCATCATCTACCACATGCATAAGAACACAGAAATAGCGTAACACAACCATTGTATCTTGTTCTATGTCTCGCATCTGCGCAGCTTCCTTGCATGCAAAACACAACGAAGCCGGTGTTTTTGTGAGATGTGCATCCTCCAAAAAGGGGAAAAATTATAATATGATATTCCACGAAAATATGTATGGAATATTACAACAAATCAGCATTAAGCACCTTTGAACCAGTTCTGATCTTCCACAATATGTGGAAGACGATATAAATACGTGCCATTCACAACTTTTCGTCGAGTTGGCGTGGGATGATTACGCACACATAAACCATAACGCCCACCTACGTCAGAACCGCAGTATATTTACGAACAAAGCAGACTATGAAAATCACATTAGTTCCGTTCTTTATTTATCCATGAGAAATCATATACACCACTAGTTTCCAACGAATGTATTTTAAACTGTCTGGAAATAAGGCGATGTGCTGATTGGTCAAAGTTTTCGGACCAGCAGTCAGCTGAACTCGCCCCCCCCCCCCGCCAAGCAGTCGACAGCAGGACGAAGGCCACTGCGTGCGTATTAGTGCTGCCGCTGTTAAGCCCACAGGCTTGCAAGACGCAGGCTTAAAAGCCCGCAGGGTTCTTAGCGAGTATTGCTGATCACATGGCGGGCATTGGTGGGTATTGGTGTGTATTCAACATCTAGAATGATCCCACCTGCGCTTTCTCATCTACAAATTTGTACATAATTAAGTAGCCATTGCTGGTAATCAATGCCAATGGAAAAGGTCCCATTCGTTTGGAAATGAATGCCAAAATCGAAAAGTTACGTTTTATCTTAGGCTTTCCAGCTATAAAATGTGTGTCATTACATGGACATATAATTCATGACATGTCTTACCTTCAAGACTAGGCTACCATGCTAAATAACTGTCAAACCTACCGTTGGATGCAATTACGTAAATATCCATTCTGAGGGGATGAAATCTCAACACAACCGCACGAACCGATCTAAAATAGTCCCACATTAGTGCAAAGTCCTGCCATGGGTAAAGCTTTTTATTCAAAAAGTGGGCTCCAGCTCTAGTCCCAACTGCTGAATAAGTTTAGCCATTTATCCATCTCAGCCCATTTCAAACGTAAGAATAGTCTGTGAAAGTACACTTCTGGACCGTGCACACCATTTGGCGACTAAATCACAGGTCACAGAGAACACAAGATACGTGCAAATACTCAGTAACTGGTAGCCACATCTGGTATATGCAACTACACCAAACTGGCTCAAATGGCAAATACCATCCAACGCCTGGGTGGAACTGAAATCATGCCCCTGCATGGAATTTTCACTACATGTCGGTAGAATCCATAAAAGCAAAGCAATATAGTTGTATGCGGCTCAGAACTCCTCTGCAAAGTGGGTAACTTTACATAGTAATAGCGGCAATGCTTTTTTCTCTGCACAAACACTGATTCGGTATTAAGACAGGAGGAAAATTGCAGAAAAACACCGACTATCTTACCATTCCAGTGATCCGAGCCAAATTTTAAAATAAGACGCAACGAAGGACAAAATCGGCGCAAAAAAGGTTGGCCGTCAGCTGTTCAAGGCGCCCGGATGTGCAAGATGGCCTGTACTTACACGGCGTATGAACAAGCTCGTATTTGCTAGTCGCGTTTGAATGAATCGTCAGCTTTCCAGGGGCGAGACTTGCGATTAGAATCATTAAAGGCGTACTCATCTCACACCAAGTACTGCGCTTGCCTTCTGTAACTTGCTATGTAACGCGGTGATACCGGGACTAGTGGGCACAAACCATAAGGTGTATACCTGTATTGAAGGTATTTGGAGCACAAGGGTACGTTCGTCCGAGGGAAAATTATTCAACGAATAATTATGCCTCCAATAATCATCTGCGAAGGTTCGTTATTTACGTTTGGCAGATTCAAAAGTCAAATTTTGCGTTAGATTGCAAGGAAACCGCATGCTGGTCTTGGTAGCTTGTACGGGACCGAGCACACCGACTAAACGACTAGATGCAGCCTGCGAGCAGTCATCGAGTCAGCTGTGCGGCTTGCTTGCGTGCGCAGGAAGCATGCTTGGAAATGTCAAGTGCAGCAACCAAGTGTCCAAGGATTTTTACATATAAGCCTTCAGGTCCAAAAAAAAAACACTTCGGCGATCGCGACATTTCACTTGGACGTTGCCAGAGGCTATAAAGAGCCTCTGGCAACTTGCAGTTAGCTGTTATTTTTAATTTATGCTTTTGGTATTTGGTTTTTGAAAAAATGGCAGAGGCGGCTTTTTTACTGAAATTGATATGATGTGGACATGGTCCCCTCTAAAATAAGGGTTGAGTTGCTGCTTGCTTGAGCCAGTTTTCTTATCGTTACAGTTCCGTTTTTCCGTTTCAAAAAGTGTGTCATGGTCCTCAATTCCCAGTCAGCATTTCCGATTGGGACCCATATGGGTCCCTGTTGGGCAGTCATATGGGGCCCACCTGAGCTGTCCACTTCGGTCTCATGTGGGCATGTCATGGGCAAACATCTGGGTCCCATAGGGGTGACCCTTGTGGGCCCATGTGTGGCCTAACCGGGGCACTCATGAAGTCTATCCAATGTTTACAACCGGGACCCATATGGGTCCGAGATAAGCAACCAAATAGGGCCCACCTTGACTTGCTACCCTCGGGACCATGCGGGCATGTCATGGGCAACCAGCTGGGTCCCGCATAGAAGCCCACGTGGGGCCCTTGTGGGGCTTAGCTGGGACACACATGGGACACACCCGGGCATCCCAGTCGGGACCCGCCTGGATGACTCAGTTGAGACCCACACGGGCCAGTCCAGATGGGACCCATGTAACCGGATCCCTATAGCTAGCCCAGATGAGGCCTTTTTAACCACCCCAGATGGGCCCCAGTTGGGCTTAACCGATCTGCCACTTTAAATTCCATCTGAATGATCGACCAAAATGGTGAAGGTTTTCTACTCTCATCGAAAGAAAATAAATTCGCGACATCCATCCTCTACGCAACCTCATTTTCTCTGGTCAGCCCTGGGTTACCGGGCTGCTCTCTTTAGTATCTATACGTACTAAACGTTGTAATTTTTAGTACGAATCGGTATTACAGACCGTTTGCTCTTTAGCAAACATGCGTACTAAATATTCTCGAGGATGTGTTGCTCATATATGCTGAAAAGCTATAACTTTTTTGATACAGCGCACCGGTCTGAAATTTTCCGTGTAGCGTCATCAGAAGGCTAATATGTACCAAAACACGGATTTTGGAAAACATTGAAAAAAAATCCGCACTTTTTATTGTGATCTTTCATATCGTGATGTTTCCGGTAACAGGGCGTATTGGTCCCAGATTTTGTGCTCATTGTGCTCAGGAGATCAAACTGCATTTGTGTAAAAATTTACGCCAATTTGAGGAGTCCGCTGAGTATCGAAAATGAAAATGAGTCAAGCATGATAAAATGCAAGGCTGTGCGTGCATTTTGCGATGATGCACAAAATGCAATCAAGAACCACCCTTTAAAACGGAGGGCGGTTCCGCACCGGGATTATGCACCCTAAAAAATGGAGGGTGGCCGCGCACCGGGCTTATAATCCCTCCAAAATGGAGGGTGGCTACGCAACGGGCTTACGTACCCTCCAAAAGTCTTTCAGATGGTTGTCCGTGTGAAGCATATGCGGATTGCCAGCCTTAGAGAAAAGCAAGTGCAAACATGCAGAATCCCATGCGAAAAGTCGGCTCTATACGTGATAGGCATCAAACGATCACGAAATCCATCAACTCGCTCTGAACCAGTCCTATTGTGAACACAAATTTTCGGCTGCCGGACCCGTGTCTCCAGCGGCTGGATGGTTAGCATACTGGTCTCGTACGTGGTAATCTCGGGTTCGAATCTCGACGACGGCTGCTGTTAAGCGGGTGGCTTCAAGGTGTGGCGTGGTGATGCCAACTCGCTTCAATTCTAAACGGAATGAATTCTACTTTGGGCCTTTCGTACCGGACAGCAGCGTAGTTTCTAATGCCAGAGGGAGGACTAAAGATGGAGGAATCCGTCCCCCCAGGGGAAGGGAGTCCACACCCTACAGAAATAGTGAGGATCCCGTGAAGGTTGACGGTAAATCTAAATGAGGCCAGCAGCTTGTGTTAGAAACATAATGTGTTATGTTATGTGTAAAGTGTGTAAACATTATGTGTAATGTAATGTGTAAAATAGTGTAAATATTATGTGTAATGTAATCTGTGAAATGTGTAAACATGAGCGAAAAGTTAGGTGCACACGACCTTTCCGGGCAATTACTTAAAGATCATTCCGTCCCAGCCGGGATGTCTACCAGCTGCCATTCTGGCTGCATGGAGGCGGGTTCGGCTGATGGGTTCGTCCGGAGGCCCTCACAGGTGTACGTCCTACATTGTTGCCCTCCCTGGCGTGGAAGGCGGGCTTTGGCGGCTTCTGGCTGGGGCATTTGACCTGGAATATGCGCAAGAGCCCTCATTGGGGCAACAAGATCTCTGAAAACCGCAGGTCATCCAGTAACTAGCACAGAGACCCATGTTTGGCCAACGGACCCTAAAACGGGGATGAAGGGCCCCGCAAGGGCCCCGGGTCACCTCTGGCCGACTCGGGACTCTTTCCGTCACAGGACCCCCTGCTGGACACTATGGGGGCCTGACCGTCAAAAGACTACTCATTTTTGTAGGGACTGCGACCAATGCAAATCGCGGGCCTCGGTCTTGTTCATGCTAGAGGAATGGGGCTTCAGGGATCAGAACAACACGGAGTCAACTATTCGATGTAGTGGTCTCCGGCCGAAACAGGTGCCCGCACTGTCCCAGGGGTCCACATTCGGCGAAAGAGGCATATTGGCTGCCATTTGCGATCACAACCACGCGGGTCAGGATGGCCTGTAGCCCTGTCGACCCTTACGGGCATTCAGCCTTCCCATCGGCCCGTTTATCGTCAGTCTTGAAGGGCACATCGGTCCCTCTTCACGCACCCTCGTACACTCTCTGACCAACTCGGGAGTTCTTGTCAACACCGGACCTCCGGTTAGGCGCTGTGTGCCCTTGGCCGACACAGAGGCCCCTCATTGGCTCGAGGTGCATCGACCAATGTAAAGCGTGGGTACTGACCTTGTCCCTGCCTGGGAAACGGGCTCCCAGACGCAGGCCGGGGTCCAATCGGTGTAACGGGCCCTCTGGCTGTTATCTGAGGGTCCGACCTGCGCTCCCTCAATGACATTTAGCCAGCCCTTCGGGTCCCATATCGGATTGACGGTGCTCTCCATTTGAGATTTCGTCGTGGTCACCTACATGTCACTTCAGGCTTAGGATCAATCACTTTCTCCCCACGACAGTCTGAGATCAGGGGCAAATTGAGTTCGGAGGAGGGGCAAAAAGTGGAAAATGATAAAAGTGTCCCCCAAAACGTAAGGTAACAAGCAGGGGCGGATCCAGAGAGGGAGGCCACGAGGGCATGCCCTTCCCTCCCCCCCCCCCCGTTGGGCCCCGAAGAGACCCATTGGCTCCGGGGGGGGGGGGGGGCGTAGTCGGCCGAACAGGTGCGGTTTTTTTGACACAAAACGCAACAAAACTGCATATCTCTGGACTTTCAGCCTACCAAGAACAGTTGTAAGCGAACGTGAAGGACCTATGAGAAGTCCTAAAAATTACTCAATGATTGGAAAAGTTGTGAACTGGAAATTTTAAGCCCTTATCACACCTACACCCTTATCGGGGGCCCATCTCATGGCCTATTTGGGCACATTCAGTCGTTCGGGGTGCGGCTAAACCTTTCTCATTTCCTCACCTCTCAAAAGCATTTGTAATTTCTGCTTAAAACAACATGAAAAAGAATACCACCACAAGAAGAACTTGATATTTGTTCAGTTCTAGCGCATACCTGACGTAATTGCTTAATGACACGGATAAAACCGTTAAATAGCCTTGGATAAAACCCCGCGTTGATGTGCACTAGAAGGTTGATAGACTTGTCATTGATTTCCCTGTCGTATCTGTAACACACCTAGAATCGATGAAAGCAGCAGGGGAGGTTGATCAGGCTGTGGTTGACGATCAGAAGTGGTTGAAATTGCTCGTGCGCAGTCATGTCGCTCCCCGTTCGAAACACCTTCAAAGCTTTATCGCGCGTCTGGAGCAACCTTTCCACAGGGCTATTTAACGTTGAAACGACAGTGTCCTTGGTGGCTTGTATGTACCAAAATTGTATGAGGAATAACTGAGGTAAATGTGTGAATGAATATACATGCACATTTTTATTGATCGTGAGTGGTTGGACCATACTTGTCAGCCAATTCTCTATTAAAAGCAGTCACTGTTTCCACCCCTGAGTGGCGTGGCTCCCTTTCTTGACACCACTAAGATTGGGTTTGTTACATGCATGTGTGACACAGATACTGAAAATGAGAAAACAGGACCCTAGCACTGCTCTGGTGTATTCAGTTCCTGAGTAAAGTTGAGTGATGTGTAAAGACCAAATGCATAAAGACCATTTAGTCATCTGACAATTTGGAACAACATCAGACAACATCTGACATCAACATGACGGAGACAACATCTGACAGTTTGGATCACACTGCATGACCAGGTGATTTTCAGTTACAGTCCTTGTCAGAGTTGGTGTCAGAATTAGCCTTGATATTCAATAAATATGCTTAATTTACCAATGGCTGTCAATTGAAAATGAATCTTCTCAGATTGTCAAGTAGGTAGTGTTGCAACCTGGAGTTTGGAAATGATGTCCAAACTATCACCAATCTTTTTGTCTTGCTTTTAACTGAAAAGACAGAATTAAGATTGTCAGAATGTTGCTGACTTTCTTCACAGGTTGGCATAATGCAAGATGTTCTGCCTACAACAAGGGCATAGTTTTGGAAGACTATATCCCTGTTCAGTTGGGGTGGGGGGGGGGGGGGCTGAACACCGAAAAACAACATCGCCTGCCCTCAAGAGATTCCAACAAATGGGTTACTCTACAGATCTTGCTCAGCTTGTTCTCAAATTGAGAGGGGGGGGGGGGGGGCTATGCCAAAGTTAATAAGCAATGTCTCTCTCCTCAACTGAAAAGGAAATGACACCTGCTTTGCGATAAGACTGAAAATTTCATTTTATTGTAAGGTGGGAGAATGGTGCAAAGGTGGATGTGCTAAGCTGCCTCCTGAAGATTAAATAGTGTAACTGATCTTCTGTCATTTAGTCCATACCAATGGTTCAGTTGATTAGAATGCCTGGCTTCTGGTTCACCTACCCGTGGCGGGATGGGTTCGAGTCGGTTTCGGCAGCCGCTATTTCACATTGACGGGTATGGCCTACAGTCGGTGGCAGCGGGCACGTGAAAGGTCAGGGGACGTTAGAGAGCAGGACAGACTGTGCCGCACATTGCATCACGTTGAACTTTCTGCCATCGAATTTTGCCGTTGACATGGAGTTGCGAAATGGGATGGTAGGGATCAGGATGAATCCATCCATTCAAAAGGTTCGGATTAAATCTGTTAAAAAAGGGGTACTAATGCGGTGGCATGACTGTTGACCGCATCCCAAACTCCTCTAGCTCACCTGAAACCAATTTTATCTTAAGAGCACGATGTATTTTAAAGTCACACGTTTACATGGGGGCAAGTGTTTTGGCAAAAAAATCAGTAGTTGCAGAACGCTGTACTGAATCCAGGCCATGGGACGGCACCGTGGACGCTAGAAACTATAAAAGATGCTCGAATATGGCCATAATCACAGGCGAAAGTACGCGTCATGCATGTGAATAGAATGTGTAATTGACCGTGTTATGATGCCTTTCTGAATATCCAAGTCATTCAATCAGGCTTTGGGCCTGGTCACCGCTAGATCCGAAAACAATGCCGGAGCGTCGCAGACGAACACTACCACAATTGGTCAGCGGTTGCGAGATTCAGCTACACAACCCCGAACTGTGCATCCACACAATTACGCAGCCACCGGTGATAAGTGATCCAAGCCCATTCGCACCGTGCGACTGCAGTACAGCACCCTCCGTCAAACGATAAGGATCATGCCTACTGAAATGTGCTACCGAATTTCTCCCCGGCAGGCAGGAGGTCGGGCAGCCCTTCTTGGTCATTTATTTGCAGTCAACGTCAATGGCAGCAACACCTCATGCCCTTAAAATCGGGCTGAGACGCCCTGGCGCCTACTCTTTGTCCCTGCCACCCGCCCTTATTCCTGAGCTCCTGGCTACCAACACACTAAGCAATGTGAGATATCAACCTTTTACCTAATCCAAGGGGATGACGATCCACACAGCCCAGCAGAGTGTAAGTGTCGGCATAAATTGCTTGATAATCCCAGGACACAAGTCTTGTGAACAGCATTTTTGAGAGATATTATTACACCAAACTGTCTGGAGCACATTCCAACGTCATCACTTGGAATCACACGGCAAGAAAGGGTCAGCCGGTTACCCATTCATTATGGGTAGTCACGTGGTCGTTTATGCAGCAGTCCACTTGCTTCGGGCGCGCAAGCAACAGCCCGTACTGGCGGGCGTGATGAGCCACCAGGCCGTCCACGCCGCACATCACGATACTGTTCCGCACGAGCACTTTTGCCAGCCGCGTCGTGATACTGAGCCGCGGCAATGGACATGCGGCACTCGATGAACGGAAAGAAGACAGTGGGCAGGGACAGCTCGCCAGCCGGGGCGTGCGACGACGCCAGCGCACTCCGAGTCGGGCTGCGCCTGCAGCGTATTGAGATGGTCGCGCTGCAGGTACTGGCACACCTCGTAGGCCCTTCCGCCGCCGTTCACCAAGCCCGGGGGCAAGCAGCGGCAGCGGCAGCGGCACCGCTACCGGGGCGACGGGCGGCAACCGGTTGGGCAGGTAGCAACGGCGGCGGGGGCGGCAACCAGCTGGCGTTGGCGCGGCGCACCAGCTACGCCAGCTCGGTGGGCCCACTGCGCGGCGTTGGGTGAAACAGGACAGGACAGCTACCGCTGAGCCTCGTCGAACTAGGCCGACCAGAATCCGACGGGCCAGCGGTGCACCTGGTGGTCATACTCCTGCGACTAGACGCACGCCGACCTTTGAAAGTGCACGAGGTCACAAACTGCCCCAAACCACAGCACAGCTCCTAAACATGTATGCTCTTTTTCTTTTTCTTTTCGCTTTCTTCAATTTTTTCCATTCAAATACAAAACAGTTGCTTCTTTGCTTGTGCCATGGGTCAACGGGCCTTTGAATATGTACAGAGCAGAGAAAAAATGCACAGAGCAGGGAGGTTAAAACAGTTTCAAAACAGCCCGTTCAATTCCTCGTTTCTGTGCAGTAACCAGGAGTGTGCAGTGGATTTTTGTGCGGAATGGTCCAGCCTTGAGGTGTATCTGGAAGAACTCGGGGTGGCAGCATCTGAAGACCTTCACGTGCTTGCTGTCTTTCCTTGATACCCTGTTTATATGTCATAATAGATTATTTGAAATGTCCTATTCCCTGGTATCATTCATTCTTTACCCAATGCAAAAGGCCAACAGGTTTTCCATGCAGATGGCATGTGAGGCCATAGAAATGTGATAAAGTCATAAAAGGTACCATATATCAATGGGATGTTTACCATTGTTGAAAGCTGTAGGGTGGAATGATCAGCAGCCGCATATATCTGATCAAGATTAGCGTCACGTCAATTACAGCACATAGCTGCCACAGCAAAAACGTCATAATACATGCACAGAGCAGAGGCAAAACAGTTTTAAAATTACCTCAGACTACACATCATTTCCCAGAATGATCTTTCTTTCCACAGCAAAGAAATCTCAGCCCTTTAAAAATACTAGCTCATTATGATCTTAGTTACACTTGTTTTTACAGCTCAAAGTTACCACTGACCTAGTTTTTTGGAAGTGGCATTGGATGCAGACAGTAGTTTCTGACATGAAAACCAAAAAATGACAACAAAATGATAGTTGGAAATTCGAGATGCCTTCTCCATCCCACCAGTAGTTACACCAAATGGCAATGGAGATCTTACTCTCACATCAGATTCACAATGGGATTGACCCGACCATTTGACAAAGGAAACTGAACATCAAAACCACAAATCGGACAGAGCTACTTAGATATTACTGTCCATGAGGCAAGTTCAATCATCTTCTGATAATAAAATAGTTTGCCATTACAATTGAAGAATAGTTTCAGCCTATCTAACTAGCTCGTTAGTCGTTGTTTGCGTGCTCTTCAGCAGGCCTTGCTACGACAAAAATGCGAAGGCCCCTACACACATTCACCGCGGGCGCGCCAATCCGCTGTGCACAACGGAAAAACGTCAATAGTGCGCCAGATTTGAGCCATTGTCAAATCTTCTCAGTGATGTCAGCTGTTTGATATTTTCACAAAGGCATCAAACTGCTCTTGATGCCCGAGGAAATTGAAGGACTCTAGCCGCACCCTCTCCTAGTACCCTTTCACCTGTTGTCAGCAGTGACAACGATACTTCCATTCTTCGCCACCAGGCGTCCGCACGCGACGATGGGATGACGTGGACCGTGACTACGGCTACCCTGCAATACATCCAGACGTCGCCGCCAGAGGAACGCATGTTCGGAGGACGGTCCCTTGGACCGCCCGCTGTCGGGACGCGCGGTGAGAGTGTGGGCCTCGTCAGAGGAGTGGCCGGGCATGCTGACAGTCCGAGGAGGATGGTCCGAGTTTGGCGCATATGGGACAGAAGAGGCTGATGTAACGACACCTGGGAAAGGAGCCAGCCCGCTGGAGCCGGGAGGGGATCGGAGCAGCTGGCTGCCGCTGATGAAGGCGGTCCAGCGCTACCACACGCGAACCGCGACGCGGCCGCACTGGTGCTGCCGTACTGGCGTTCGGGCATGCTGCTGATGGGGTACAGCTTTAGTCTGCTTACCCGTGGACCGTGGCCCGAGGTAGACGGCAGAGCAGCTTCCGTGAACGTCTTCTGGGATCTGGTGACCGCGCGGGCCGACTGCGACTTGGTAGCCGCGCGGGTCTGCCGCAGCTCGGTGGCCGCAAGGGTCTGACGCGGCTTGGTGGACGCGCGGGTCTCCTGCGACTTTGTGACCGCGCGGGCCCGCTACGACCCGTTTTTGTTTGACATTTACTTTTGGGTTTTAAACGGCCTTTATGCGCACCATTCGGAACTTAGTTCCGCACAAAAAAAAAGATTCGTGAAATAAAATATTGCGGTAAATTATTTCATGTCAACAGTCAAGGTCAGCAGTCATCCAATCACTTAATGGGTTTGCCATTAGAAATGAAAACTCACTTGGTGTGTGAAAACAAAACAAGAATGAAACCAAAGTTGAAATAAGCAATATACATATATATATATTATATATATATATAATATATATATATATATATATATATGCATATATATATGTGTGTGTGTGTTGTGTGTGTGTGTGTGTGTGGTGTGTGTGTGTGTACATGAATGTATGCATGTCTACCACAGTCACGTATGTCTAAGCCGGTCTTGTCAAGACTTGACTGGAGGCCAGTGAGCCGGTTTGGGTCAGCCGCCGCTCATGATGACAGCGCCCGCGCGGTTCATGAAGTGTGATTCATCAGGGCCACCGCAAAGGACCCCTGTCGAACCTTATCTCCACCAAACTCTTCTTGGTTTCCACTAAACTCCCCCTAGTAAAAGTTACTCTGCTTTCTTCTAGGCCTAATAGACTATAGAGATCTCAGCTTTTTGTGAAAAACAACTTTAGCCATCTTTGGGAAGCATGGCCCGTTTGCCCCCTTTCCCCTGGATCCGACCTTGATTTCGTCTCGCAGAAATCGCCAGGCGTAAAGCACCACGCGAAACATGAGAACCGCGATCTAAGGTCAAACGAAAGTGATTGCAGCGTTTTCGAAAATTTATCTCTAGAAATATTTCTGTTCACAAATTTTTCTAGAACACCGTCCGTTTTCACCGCTGTGAACCAGTTGCGAAACACCACGCAAAACACAAGGATCTCGATCCAGGGCCAAACGGACAAGATTGCAGCGGCAATCAAGAATTAATCACTGATAGAGACATTTCTGCCCGCAAAACCTCTCTAGAACAATGGCCGTTCTCGTAGCCGTCACGATCCTGTTTGACCACATACCGTGAGTGACGTCAGGGAGAGAGAAAGGTCACGGCTCCTTATTAATCCGTCACCAAAAATAGGCTCTGTAGGGCTAAATAAACTCCGTACCAAATTGTATGCCTCCGCACCAAAACATACAATTTACCACCGATTGAATTTTTGCCACCAATATGGATGTTTTGAACGCCGTTTTAACAAACTCTATAACCATAATGAGTACTTAATTCACCACATATACGAGGCAAGTGTCCAGAAACACTATTATCCACCAGCTGGGCTGAGGTTCCACCAGATAGGTGAAATATATCACCAAGATGCAGTAGAAAATCTAGATTTTGCACCAGATTCTAAAATATTAGGCTCACCAGCAAAAAACGGCAATATTCTAAACCAAACTGGCATCAACTTGTGAACGTTTCGGGACACGTCTGCCAAAAATCACATTGGATGTGCATTCTGAGAGCGAGTGGCTAACTAGCATTGAGTTTCGTGCATGCCTAAACATCCAGGAGCGCGGCCAGCTGGTGGTGGTGGGGACATATCCTCCCGCGAGGCCCTGAGTGGCCTTCAGGACCATCGGCACAGACTATCAGGGGCCAGATTGGAGGGCCAGAGGGCTGGCCGGGGTACGACCCCTGGGCGAAGGTCTGGCCCTCAAAGGTCAGCCAAAGGGACTCGTTGCGCCTGTCGGTGCTCCCGTGACGACGAAGGCTTCTATGTAGGTCCGAGACTGTCGAGGCTGAGCGGTTGGCTCTGAGAAGGCTTGGAAGAAGGCATCCATTTACTAAGCAGCGACAAGAGCGGTGCCCGCGATTGTCACTGAAGGCCTCCTGAGTTGGTGGGACTCATGAAACAAGGTGGCTCCCTGTAACAAGGCGCAGAGTGCTTAACACGGGAGCCTGTGTCGGCAAGGGGCTCCTAGTCGGCCACAGGCTCATTTTGCTGAAGGGAGACAGGACGGGACCCTGAATGTCAGAATGTCACTTGTGTTGGTCGAGCTCCTCTTGCCTGACATGGGATGGAAATAAGAGAAATGACAAATAAATTATCCAAAAAGAGACAATATAAGGGTCTGACTAGTCACGCACTCTAGAAAAGAACAGTGGCCCCTGAGAGCCCCTAGGTCCGGGCCTTAAAAGAGACTTGGGCCCTGTTTTAGGCGGGGCCCGATAATCCTACCTGTCGTCCATACTGTAGTCCATATACGGGCTTGGGGAAAATGTTTTGTTGTTGTCATCACGGTCTTTAAAACCTTTCTGACTCGATGAGTTTGGGACGAGAGCTGACGCTGAGCAGAATTGTTGTGCGTGCTCTGGGACTCCAGCCATTGTGCAATTACAATCCGACGGCAAAATTTTATGGAAACAGCTGCTTGTACCATGATGCTTGCCACGGTCCATCTGCCCTTTGAACTCCCCGAAATTTGGCGAGAGGCGAGAGCACAAAAAGTCAGCCAAGATCGAGAATACAGAGGTCCACCCCACCTCGTCACCACCCCTACGTTATGGGTTCCCACTGGAATGCTCTCAGCCCGTGTCTAATTGTCTTAAATGTACCCCTGCGAGCACATTTATAGCGACTTAAGCCCCTATAGCGCCACGGGTGGGATGGGATCGCCAGGAGTTTATTTCAATTATTCTGCGGAGAGCGACAAGCTGTTGCTCTCTCGGTTATGATGTGATTCACTTCGGTGATGATATCCCCTTCACCTGTAGCCTTGAAGTCTGGTCGGCTTATGAAACCAGATTTTGATAATGAATTTGCACGATTGGTGATGACATAGCCTTCGGTAATGAACTGACCGTTTCGGCTTGCTGACTCAGTTGGTGATCAGGGTGCGTATTTGGTGCTGAAAGTGGGCATTCTGGTTGTCCAATAAATTTGTCCCCCTAAGGTCACCGCCGGCGCGCGGCGCGCCGACAGTGGAGGCCGGGGAGGGGAGCGGGGCGGGGGCTGGTCTGCATGAAGCAGTGGGTCTGCGTGCGTGTTTTGACAGACGGCCCTCCCAGCGCGGCGGAGGACGGGCGGACGGCAGGTGCGCGCGTGACCGCCGCGCCGGGTGGGACTGGCGGTGCTGCGGGCGCGAACGGAGCCACGACACGACCACCAACCAGAGGGCCGCGCTAGACAGAAGATCGGAGCAATGACCATCCAACAGAGGGCCGCATCACACAGAAGACCGGGGCAACGGTGCAGAAGCGGAGCAGGCGAGCAGTTGTGTAACGACGAAACGCCATCCATCTGGCGGGAAATGCAGGCAGCGGCACCAGAGGGGTCACAGCACCGTTGGTGGACGAGTGACCAGCTGGTACAGCCGGCGCCCAAAACGCCCGGACGGCACACAGCGCCACCCGATGCATCGTGAATTTTGAGGTGGGAAAAAAACACACTTTGTTCCGTCCGCGTCATCGCGTTTGCTACATAGCTTGAACAGATCACAAGGTGTGCCGGGTTACAGTGGATGTCTCTAGCACATAGTGTTGATAACATCTGCGGACGATCCAATACCATCGCCGGGCCGTAAAGTGCACCCGAGTGACGTCACGCGTCGAGGCGACAGGACACTCGCGATCGCGGAGCGAACCTAAACAAGCTGGCCACAGGAGCGACACTTTTTACCATACACAGATGGTGCGATCGATCGACTCTCCCGCTGGCGTCGGCGCTGGCGGATCGCTGGCGTGTGCAGTACCGATGTGTGGCAGGGTGTGGGCGTGCGTCGGCTCCAGCCGGCGACGTCATTGGCTGCTGCTGTGCGCCGCCGCGCCGCTGCTTCTCTTCCTGCTCTGGCTGGTGTGGTGGCGTCCCGACCCGGCGCTCGTGGCCGTGTTCTACCCTGCCGCCGCTGAGCGCGGGCCTCCTCTTGCGGCCGTCGACTCGGAGCGCTGGCTGACTGTGCCTGTGGCGCCGCCGCTCCGCCCGACGGCTGTATCTTCCTGCTGGAGACGTCGGGCCGGCGCCACATCACCCCGCGCGAGTGGTGCACCGTTGAGTCGGCGGCGTCCGCGCACCCGAGCATGCTCGTCGTGTTTGCTAGCCGCAGCGCCACGCCTGCGCCGCTCCGCGCTCACCGACCGGCTGCTGGGAGCGCAATAACACAATCCTGGCGCGGCTCGACTTTGGGTCGCTGTTCGCCGACACGCCGTTCGAGCGGTTGTACCAGAGTCGCGCCGTTGCTGCGGTCGCCCTGGCCGGTGGTCCACATGAGCGACGCGGGCGCGCGTTGCAGTGCTGTTGCAGCCACGGCGGCATCTACCTCGATACGGACGTAATTGTACGCCGCTCACTGGCCGGTGAGAAGAGAGAGGGAAAGAGGTAGAGAGGAAGAGAGTGGGAGGGAGGGAGGGAGGACCAGTTGGAGAGGGGTGGGGAAGAGCAGGAGGGGACGGACGTCCGTGCTGTTGTCATACGGGGATGGTTTCGAGTCGTGGGTGGGTACGAGTCCAGCAGTTGCCGAGGTACTGTGGCGTGACCCAGGCGGACAAGCTCCCCATTTGAGGTCGCAAAGACACTCTCGGTGTCAAAGGCAACATTACTGTAAAACGCTCTCAAATAGGGGTGTCTATTTTTTATGCTTGTTTGGGGAACCGAGTGGCCCATGATGTCCCCCCGCTTATTTTGTGTCAACGGACTTACACTTTGTTCTGACGAGTGTCAGTTTGTATTGCAAATTGTATTATCATTTTTAAAAACCTTCAAATTTAACAGTATAGCAGTCCTGCAAGGACGAATCCACGGAAGGAGGCGAAACTGGAGACACCTTCTGATATGGAAGAAGGCAGATCTCTAGAAGCCGCCTTAGCGTGCCGAAGGCACACTTTGAAGGCGACCAGGGCCGGCAGCACATACTCTTGGTTGGATACGGGACAGGGCTAGTCATTAAGGACTTTGGTTATTTCCGTTCTCCTTTGCTTTTCAGCATTACATGTCAGGCGTTCGTGTGTCGTGTGGCTCAAGCTGCGCAGTCAGCTGATCGCTTACGCGCTCAGCTGTTACGTGCGATCTGGCGGTGAGGGCAAACACGACTTAACATGGCCAGGGTATGGGTTGTCAAAGCGTTGATATGCGCGTTGCTCAGTAAGCAAACATATCTGTTTCATTTCTATGAGGCGACTGCATGATGGTGATAGATATATGGATGCATTGATGAATACAGTACGAGGTTTGGAGGCCAAGCCATCTCGGTAAATTATACAGTCTACTCTAGTTTGGTTTTGTCGTCCTTGGAGAAGGTCGCTGCGCCTCCCTGTAGAATGCTGCTCCAATCTAAAGTGCAATTTTAGTGCGAATCACGAGCGTTGCGGGAAAAATGTCTGCCTGAATTCGGCGTCGTACCACATTTTGCATTTAACCTACGCAATGGCATCAATAATTGTGCATAATACCATGATTATTATTGAGGATGCTCAACAATCGGCCTATATTGACTGATAGTTGAGTAGAAGTAAGATTAAAAGCAAGCTGCTTGAATTGCGTGAGTAAAAGTGCGCTGTCAAAACAACGTTGAGGATGAGTTTGTTCTAATAGTGGTGTAGCAAATGCGTGTGTCATTCATAGAACCGCTACATGTATGTTTATCATATTTTTGTTGCACAGCCTGAGGTGCGCGTAAATTTCTCTGTAATGGATGCATGTTATATTAGGTGTCATTTTAATTTTACGTGAACTAGTTCTTCAGCGTGCTAAATGACCAGCCTACAAAGAAGTTTGGATTATTTGCGTAAGATTGCGCAGCATTCAATTTCACCATTTCCTGCTGCACACAGCGATACACGTGAGACCTGAAACCCTTGCAACCTAAATGTCCGATTTGATTTCGAATCGTCGAATTTCCTGCAATGGTAGAAGAGCGCAGCTACATAATTAAAAATAAAATACCACACGAATGAATCTCAAACTGTTTCGAAATATTGTCCAAAAGGCCCAGTGCCGTCAAAAACGATACCACTTTTCCAATTAATGGTGCCATGTGCTTGTCAAAGTTTAGCCAAGGATGACTGCTTTTTATGTCACAGGTGACATAATTCGACACAAATGATTAAGGGGCAATTTACAGACATCGTCTTTGTACAAGTTTTTTGCCTGCAGGGTGAAAAACGCCCCGCCAAAAAGTATATTTTTGCGCAAAGACACCAATGATCGGGCCGTAAGCCCTGACGACGACAGAGCGCTCAAAGCATTTTGGCCGCGTTCGTAGTGTTGCGAAATGCGTCGTGGCATGTTCGTCTTCCAGGACAAGTGGTCTTATGTGGTCCGCCAACGAGGGTCGTTTAGCCGTTAGCTTGATGGTGTAAGCTTGGTTACAGGGCAGCCCACGGCCGTGCAATCGCATTGCACATTAATGACCTTTTCATGCTATTCGGATAAGAGGCCGAGGCAAAGTGGATCATGTTGACGATGTATTACAGTTATGGGATGGCTAATTAACACACGCTCGGGTAGGGGTGGGGCTCAAATTGACCCCCCCCCCCCGAAGGTTTTTTTCCAAAATGGTTTCCAAACGGCGCGGCGTAGCCGCGCCAAATTTTTGCGTTGCTGTAGACAATTGAGTTGAGAATAGTCGGGCACCAAAAATGGAGATGTACCTTTTAAGGTCGCTGACCTATGGTCGGTCAAAGTCGGGGGCCATGGTTTCAGCGAAGGCCATTTCTAGGGAGTCGTTTCAATCTGATCCAATAAGTGTTAGACGAGGCCCACCTTTCCGAGATACTTTGTCAGGGTACATAACAACTGAGTGAACAAGTTACATTATCTAGGGTCAGGTATAAAGGTTAGACCAAAGGCAAAACCAGCTGTATTATTACACTGGGGCTTGCTTTCTGAGGTGATTTCTGGCGCCCATTTCCAATTTGTTCATAACAGGAACCCACATTATACACCCTTCACGGACTTCTTTAAGACCACAGCAGGTCATTGACCAAAAATGACTCGGGTCAGCATTTTGTTTCTTAGGAACATTCTGCCTAACGTAATCTTAGTCGCTTTTTCAATGCAAAACTTAATGCAAGTCTCGTCTGATCTTAGTCACCATGGTCTTTAAAGACTAAAAAGGTCACTGACCTTAAATGAGCGTTGTGCCCTTTTGCATAGAACAGTTACCTTGGTTTTAGGGGCCCCTTTGAAAACTAACCTGGAATTTTGACCTTGTTTGACCTTACTCACGGCGAAGGTCATGACCTAGGAACTTCAAACTTTGGCCTCAATGAGTATCACGTACAGGTCAAGACATCCTGTGAATTTAGTGTTCTAGCTCTCTTAGGTTCCTGAGATCTCAGGAGGTTCAATCTGACCTCCCACCCGAGCGAAGGGCGTCGAATCGGCCACCCGGGCGTGTGTCAAAAGTGGACAGCGAGGCTCCATGTTCGGCATGGAACCATATCAAAAATCTATCTTGGGCAACATGTTTCTTTTCTGCGTGGTTTTTCATTTTTTGACTGCTCTGAATCCATCATTTAAACTATTATATGATGAAAATAAAAAGTTTGCAACTTAGTTGTGATGTCTCTGAAAAAATTACAACAAAGAATAAGGGGCGCCAGCATCATGCTTGGATGCGGACAAAAGCTAACGTTTGACGGACAGAAAATCTCAAATTATAAGGTGGTTAACCCCAATGTTTAAGCTTCCCCTCCACTGGGACGTAATATTGAGGTTGCGGCTTCAATGTTCTTCAGCTGTACCCTCCATAGCAACGCCACTACAAGGAGGACAACGTCACTACAAGAATGAAAGAAGATCGTCTTTGTATAATTGTCATCTCTTTTCTACGTTTTTGTAATGTTCCATCCCAAAATATGGAAAGGCCAAGCTAACACTGGGGGAAGGGGTAAATCCACATGGGGGGGGGGGGCAGAACACTCACAAAAGAAAACAAATAGACACCCCGTGTCCAAAATGTCTCTACAAAATCAAAAAGTGGCCCCCAATGCCTGCAAAGTGAATCCCGAGCATATAATCAGGCCGAATACGCGACGAAGAGAGGCCTAATGACGGGAAAAGCCTCTATAACCCAATTTGTCCTCCTCTTGCCCCCCTCCGAGCTCCGCCATTCTGGAGATGATGATGATTTGTGTTGTCTATGGTGATGTGTAGCAGGCATAGGCAGTTGCTGCTGTTGCCGTAGTAGTTGCATGTTGTTTTGCTGCACGGCCTGCTCTGTCTCGCGCGCTACCTGCGATCCGTCACTGGGTAACCAGCGTCCTCCGGTGATTGCTGGACCCAGTGGCGCGTGACCCGATCAGCCGCCAATCTAGGTCAGGCCCGTGACCTTCGTCTGCCGCCACGGCCGCAGCGCTGGACGATGGTGCAGGCCTGGAGTCGGAGCGAGCCGTGGCGTCGGGTGTGCTCAAGTTCAGCCGCGACTCGGCCGTGCCGCGGCTGCTGGCAAGCTGCCTGACAGAGGGTTACGACCCGTACAACTGGGGACACAACGGGCCCGGCGTCGTCACCGAGGTGCTCATCGAGGGCTGTGGCCTCCGACACCCGCCGTTGACGACCACCCACTGCGGAAACTACACCATCTACGGACGGTGAGCGCGGACGGTCACCCCACCATCTACGGACGGTGAGACGGACGGTCACTACACCATCTACGGACGGTGAGCGCGGACGGTCACCCCACCATCTACGGACGGTGAGAGCGGACGGTCACCCCACCATCTACGGACGGTGAGCGCGGACGGTCACACACCATCTACGGACGGTGAGCGCGGACGGTCACCCCACCATCTACGGACGGATGAGAGCGGACGGTCACCCACCATCTACGGCGGTGACGGCGGTGACCACCCCACCATCTACGACGGTGAACGGACGGTCACTACACCATCTACGGACGGTGAGCGCGGACGGTCACCCCACCATCTACGGACGGTGAGCGCGGTGACCACCCCACCATCTACGACGGTGAACGGACGGTCACTACACCATCTACGGACGGTGAGAGCGGACGGTCACCCCACCATCTACGGACGGTGAGAGCGGACGGTCACTACACCATCTACGGACGGTGAGAGCGGACGGTCACCCCACCATCTACGGACGGTGAGAGCGGACGGTCACGCCACCATCTACGGACGGTGAGAGCGGACGGTCACTACACCGCCGACGGACGATGAGAACGGGACGGCTACACCATCGACGAACGGTGAGTGGGACCAACCTACGGCCAATGAGAGCAGACGGTCTATGCACCAACTACCGACGGTAAACAGGGACCGCTTCACCATCTCCATTCGCTGAGCGGGACCGCTGCACCAGCTACGGGCTGGTGAAAGCGGGACGACGTCGACACGAACCATGGACGGTAAGCGGGGGCCTTTACACCATCCTTGGCCGGTTGAGCGCGGGAAACCACTGCATCAGCTATGGCCGGTGAGAGCGGACGGAGACTGATGAAGGCATGCCACGTCCACGGAGAGGACGGTCCAGATAAAGTGTCAGACCAGCTGACGCCGCCATTGGTGCAGAGCGTCAGCCGGCGGTGCAGCGCTGCTGATCGCGACCAGGTGAGACGTTCCGAGCAGGGCTGAGGCAGGCGGCGGGTCTCCTCTCGTTCGAACGACTGCGTAGTAATCGACACATGACGTGCTCAGGGTGGACTGTGCCTCCAGTCTAGGGTATGTTTGTGGCGGTGCTGCTGCGTAATGCTGTGACGTCGTGATCTCGGGCTACACGTGCACCCGTTTTTAATGCTTCGACAGGTGATTCGAAATGTTGCGTCACTCACACACAGCACAGCTGTGCCCCGTCCCGCCCGCCAACAGATGTGCCCCTCTGCGGTCACCATAACGTCGTCCTGACCTTCTCCCCTCCCACGGCCGCAGGCAGTGCTTTTACGCCATCCCATGGGAAAACTGGAGCCTGTTTCTGGAGCTGGACGCGCGGGACGCCGTGTTGGAGCGCGTGAACGCTCGCACTTGGTGCACACGTGGGGGCGGCACGTGCGCGAGCGCCGCGTGCCGCTGGCTCCGCGTACCACCAGCCTGGCCGAACAGTACTGCCCCTGGTCGCTGCAGCAGGGCGGGGCCGACTTCTAACCGGTGAGGCATGTCTTGGGCGACGTCTGTAAGGGGAGTTGACGCTTGACTATAACGATGGTCTTTTTTGCCTGTATTGCAGCCTCCTCCCCCCCCCCCCCCCCCCCCCCCCCCCCCCCCCCCCCCCCCACCCCCCCCCCCCCCCCCCCCCCCCCCCCCCCCCCCCCCCCCCACCGTCATAATTCACATTCTGGACAGCAGCAAGAGCGCCGCAAAAAGTCAGGTGGCTCGACGAGAAACAGCAAGAGGACAAGGTAGCAATGAAGCAGTTTTACGCCATGATTCAGCAATTTGTTTGATTATTTTAAGGCTTCAGCTCAACTTGAGTGAAAGCAAACGATACTAATGTGTGTAGACAGATTGCTGTTCTGACGGTACCTCAGCGTGACGACAGGCGTTGAGCAGCGCCTATTGGCTCGTGGAGCAGCTGCTGGATTGCCGGGTATTGGTCGGGCCCGATCTCGGCCAGCAGTACCGCAGCCGTCTTCCGGCTCATACAAAAGCACAGCTGGTGCTGTTGTGGGTCAGCAGTGCGGCGCTCTTGAACAATGTTAGCGTACTCGCCGCGGGCTCGTCGGCGATGGAGAATCTCCGTCACCCATCCCGGATTGTACGTTTAGTGTGACGCCGTTGTTGCCCCATCAGAAGCCTGGGTTTGGGCTGGGGCGATGTTGATCTCCACAGCGACTTGCGCTTTGGATTTCTTACGTCTGATGCTTCCAAGATGTTTCGTGTTTTTGCTGTTATTTGGTTTGTGACCTCGTGTTATACTTTAGTATATTCCGCTCTGGTTGGCATTACGAGAAATACAAGCGGTCGGATGCTGTTTTGCTATTATTTGATGTCTTGCGCTATTACTGATAGCCAAAAAATGTAGGTCGACTCTTTGCACATACGGCATAGTGGCAAAGAGCACTGTTGTAATGTTTGAAATTTACTCCGTGTGTGGGTTTTAGAAAATCCTCGCCAATCTTATCCGCGCGTACACGACTACACGGGATTTTTTTTTTCAATCCGGCGTGTAATTTCCGCCATTCGGCCATTCAGCAGACTCGACGACTATGTTTAGTGGGCGGCCCATCTTAGCGCTGGTATCGAGCACCGGTAGCCAACGTTCCGCCGCACAGCGCGCGCACCGCCGCCGCGGAGCTGGCTTCCGGTGGACCGTTTGGGTACCTGGCTGCGATCCAGATGGCACAGAATGCATGCCGTCAGAAGTCCGCCAGGACGGCAAAACGCCGGAGACCAGGCGCAGTATTCCGGAGCCGATGGAGGGAGTCACAGTGAGGCGACTTCGCCGCGTTAGGAACTAGATGGCGTTCGCAGCAGAAGACAGACAAAACCGGCAGGCTGTGTGATTGTTAGCTTGTTTTTCTTGTTTCTTGTTGTTTTTGTTTAGCTTGTTGTTTATGGGGCGCCAACTCACCCTACTCAGTAGAAATTACTCCCCAGCAATCAACTAGGCTACAAGCTATGGCACAAGTGTCAGCAAAATGTTAGGCCTGAAGGCATCCTGAATCTTGTGCCAGATGTGGCAAGTTCTATTCCCAATTTAGGCTTCTGCTTTACCCCACATGCTCCAATTATTACAAAACCTAAGTCGTTTGAAACACATCCCAAAATCTCCCAAGGCTTTAACACTAACACTGATCCTGAATCTAGCATCCTTATTTTACTTTTTCAGGGCATTTCTTACGGGCATTTTCAAATACGCACTCTTGAATGGTACACAGACATCGAATAGATTTGAAAGTACTGATTTGAACAGCTTAGGCTTCTGGTGTTAGCTTTTTTTCTAATTGGCAAGGCACACCAAATATGTCAATGGGGTGTATCAGTCTAATCTTGCCCAAAAGCAGCACTTGTGCGTTCATTCGTGGCCACTACCTGCCAGGCAATGTGCACTCTAAAAGTAAAAATGTCCTGAAACTTTGTGCACGTGCCGTCATGCACTGGGCTATCCCGCGAAAGCTACATCAAACCAACCCCACAATGGAATTTTCCACGGCTCCTGTCCCCAATATAACAACATTATGAAACCTGACTAATTCCCGTGCCTTTTTCTGAAGTGATTTTTTTTGGACAATAATGCTGTCCCCCATGCTGATAGTGAAATTCTATGCATCAGGTGTGAATTGCAGTTACCTGAACATCTTACACACAGTAAAAAAAAATGTTCAGAGCACAGATATTCAGTCCCATGTCCCATTGACAGCCGTACCACTAAACATACTGCTGGACAGGAACCTGTGCAAAATTGTGTATTGCCTCATCTACATGCCTCGGCTAAGGTATGGAGGAAGCTTAACTTTCTACTCACAACTCACACCGCACACCCTATCGAATTTTGCTTACGCACCAATTGTAGAAAATTACGTTATCAGTTTTCAAATCACCGTTTTTTGCATCTCATTCAATTCCTTATTGACACTAACAAACTAAGGCGTTGCGCGAACTCGGCTTGACAGTTGGCATGACGTCATCAAGTTAATATGAAGAGCTTACGCCTTTAGTGAGCGGTCAATATTTTATGCAGGAAAGACAGGGCAGTAAGGACGAGGAGCACATTAGAAGCAGCGGTGGTACTGAAAGGACCCTTCCAAAATTGGGAGCAGCGAAGTGTACCCACAATCGTCCACAAATTGTCTCCACACCCGGCAGTGCTGAAAGACGTCTAGGCCACTAAAACACGATATCCTCTTTCAGTGTTTTAATGCGCAAAATTTCATCACGATCGACATTGAAAGCATACGTTGAATAAAACTTTGATCAATGAGAGCATCTCAGTCTCTTCTCACGCAGAGTAGGCATTGATATGAGTCTTCTACTCTCGTAAGAGAGGGGACGCTTTTTACCGTCTGCAGACAATGTATATACATTGGCGGCATGCGACGTGACATACTTTTTATCAGCAGCAGGATATCCGGGGCACCAAGATGGGTTGTAATGTGTTCGATACCTAATGACATGACGGTTTTAACCAATAACAAATGAGGGTGTAAACGATCATGTGCCTCTCATCGCGACAACAAATGGGAGGGAATCCCATGATAACGAGTGATTCAGTAAGTTTTATAGATGTTCAAATTGCATCTTACGTTTTACCACCTTGGCCTAACATTTAGAACACGCAGTGTTGTAACCACTCAGGAGGTCAAGGCGACCATTAAACATTTTATCAATGTCAGCGATTTTCACGTACCTGATTGGAACCTATGCGAACCATTGTGACCCAATAAATGGAACTGTATTATGCGCGTAGTTCTCTTTCTCCATCCACTCCTTTCACTTCATCAAGTCTGTAAGGAAAATAGGGTGGAATCTGGAAGGATCAAGACGATTATAAGTACATCTGTGGATAGCTTTCAGTAATATTGTTATTCGTTATGCACTCAGCTGGTTTTGCGGGATTACACACCTGAAAACAGGTGTATCATTGCGCACAATATACTTATCTGAGGTGGGGAGGGCCAGGTGAATATGAAACTTCCATTTTGGTTAAATGTAGACCCTTGTCGGGCAGTTTTTGGGTTGTAAATTACAGTTAAACAAGCCTTCTTTACACAAGGTGACCCGAAGCGGTGAATTTGCATTCGTCGTCACTCCAGTCGAGATGTACGGTCACGAGCACACGGATCGTTGTGACGAATATCAAGTTGGAAATGATGTGAAAAGTGAAAAAGCCCGCAACGCATCCTCTAACTTCGTCATTAATTTGATTCCCTGCCGTGGATAATTTCATGCGATTATTTGATTTTATCGCAATTCTGTTCACTGAACGACAAGATTTATTCAGCTACGCTCACAAGCGGACATGTGGAAAATGTAAAACAGCAATGGATTCATGGGCATGGAAAGCAACAAAAACGGCCGCCATCTCCAGATGGTGTCATTCGCTGGGACCGCCAGCAAAAGATGGCTCGCATTCATTTCTTCCTAACAGGGCACTAAAAAATAACGTAGCGGGCCATTCCACTCACATTCACGTCAGGTGGAGCCAGATCGCCCGATGTGTCGGCACAGAGGTCTCAACGCAACGGTCCGGATCGCTGACCGAACAAAGCCACCGGGCACAGCCAACGGTGGCATCGGCGGCCAGAATCACGTATTTCCCACGCGGAGGGGGGGTAAGCATGGCACAGAAAGGCCGGCTCCAGCGACTTCGTCTGCAGGGAGCACTTAGGCAGCGAGCGCCGCCACGTGATGTGCGTCGGGAGCACGAGAGTTGTTGGGACAAGACTTCCGGAGGGTTCATGCACTGCGGAAAAACCGCAGGTACAGGCACCGGGCTGCTCTTCAACATGATGCAATAACAACAGGGTAATGTGAGTGAGCTGGTGCCGGACGCGGAGTTCTGTTGTCTGAAACAAGAAGAGAACTCAATATCACCCTCAGTTTTAGAACCGTGACCGGATACAGGCACATAGACACGGCAGAAATGACGAAGGAAATCGCACTATTTTTACCAAAGTCTTCCACCAAATTTCAACAAATGAATACCGAACACACTAAAACACAACATGCTTATTTGATGCTGAATATGTGTAGAACATGTAACTGAATGTCCTACACAGCAATCCCGTCAAAAGACAAACCAAAACAATATTGTATACAAGCCTTTAGCTGCCATTTTTGTCCAGCAATTCTAAAATGTCACATTTTGATCAAACAATATGATTGAAAAATGACATCACGAAGCAAATGCCATGATGTAAGCAAATTACAGGACATACGTGTAATATAAGCCGTTTCATTTACATTATAATCAAGTTACGTGTCAGTGGCAGATCTGAGACCCAGGCTGTTTGTTATCATGGAAGCCTTCATTTCAGGGTCATCTTACAAACAACAAAAGAATGATGTAACGTAAAATTTGTGATGAGGTCTTTTTGTATTCATAACGTTTGTTTTATATAGCAACTGTCATGAGGTAGAACAGGTCAGGAGCTGCGAATAGCAGCATCTAAAGTTGCCAAGATCTGGGTAAGCGGTGCGCTGGTTAATGTTGTAACACAACTATGTTTGCCCTATACCAACTACTGTGTGGACGTGTCTAACTCTACATCCAGCTTTTTTAGGAAGTTGCATGATGCTGATGTAAAGTGCTTAAGATATGTTCACATGCATATTGGCACCGGCCTTATGGAGGCTAGCAACGACAAAATCTGGGAACACGCACTGAAACCTTGGGCATTTAAGTCTCAGACCATAGGCAGCCCACACATCAGCAGTGTGACAAGCTGATGCTTCTTATTAGTGCTCTCCAGATCCTCCGCGCTTTGAAAATCACGTGCTGCCCCAAAACTACAACTCAGTCGAACACAAACCTTACTCTAAACAAAGCTTCTTTCCTTCATGCTTCATGTCAACATTCAGGTTTATGCTTGGGTAATAAAACTGTACATGCAACTCATTAGCAGCTCCAAAACACAACTTAGTACGGTACAAAAAGCCTGCAGAATGACAACTTTTATAGCAATGTATTACGTCTTAAAACCATCGTGGTAGCATCATATTATGCATGGGCGTAGCTTCACAAAATGAGTTAGGGGAGGGTGGGTGGAGGCCAAGCATCGGAAAACGACTTAACATAACCCTTAAGTCATGTCAACATGCAGGTTCCTCCCAGGGCATGGTCAACTATCTCTTCAAGGCGGAGGGGAGGGGGGGGGGGGGGGAGGAGGGAGAGGTTCGAGCCTAAGTTAAGAAAGGGGAACTGGAGCTCCACTCACCACCCAATTAAAGAGGATAACTTCATTCCCGACCTCATGGCCTTCTTGTCTTTACACACTGCCCTTGACCTGGTCTGCAAACCCCGGCAGACTTTGGCAAGATCTCACTGGGACAGAGGCGGACGCAGTTTCCAATCTGGGGCAGCTCGTTAATACTTGGGGGCAGAATTTTTAACTGGAATACTGAGTGCACCATAATGTGTTGACATAAGCAAGTGGCAATATTACAGAAAATGACCAAATCTGAAGGTAGCTCATGTTTGGAGCTAAGTATGGTCGAAAAGATCTGCTCCAAAGGATGTAGTTAACTACCCCATTTGAGGTAGGGTTCTCTGTGGCCATCCTACGCCAATAACATTAGCGTTTGCAGCTCACTTCAAAGCAGTAGGTCACCGCCGAAACTTGCCCATATCTTACGAGGTAGCTGTACAAACGCCGACATAAGAATCATTACTCATCATCTACCACATGCATAAGAACACAGAAATAGCGTAACACAACCATTGTATCTTGTTCTATGTCTCGCATCTGCGCAGCTTCCTTGCATGCAAAACACAACGAAGCTGGTGTTTTTGTGAGATGCGCATCCTCCAAAAAGGGAAAAATTATAATATGATATTCCACGAAAATATGTATGGATATTACAACAAATCAGCATTAAGCACCTTTGAACCAGTTCTGATCTTCCACAATATGTGGAAGACGATATAAATACGTGCCATTCACAACTTTTCGTCGAGTTGGCGTGGGATGATTACGCACACATAAACCATAACGCCCACCTACGTCAGAACCGCAGTATATTTACGAACAAAGCAGACTATGAAAATCACATTAGTTCCGTTCTTTATTTATCCATGAGAAATCATTACACCACTAGTTTCCAACGAATGTATTTAAACTGTCTGGAAATAAGGCGATGTGCTGTGGTCAAAGTTTTCGGACCAGCAGTCAGCTGAACTCGCCCCCCCCCCCCGCCAAGCAGTCGACAGCAGGACGAAGGCCACTGCGTGCGTATTAGTGCTGCCGTGTAAGCCCACA
>NW_023595987.1:0-2085 GCF_011947565.3 Pollicipes pollicipes
CAATAAATCGACGGCATGTGTCGCGCAATAAGACGACGTAAAGATTCCGAGGTTATTCCTCCAGGAAACAACTAACCAACTACCGTTCAATCTCATATCTGTAAATTAGTCCCCAACTCCGACAGAGCAGGTCGATGCAGGCATCCTTCATACCTGGCTTCCCGAGCCGTAGGCGTAGGCGGAGGAAGAAGCGGGCAGCGATGTGAACCATGGTCGCCACGTTGGTGTGACGGTGGTTGGTGTGACCGGCTTGGTTCGCAGGATTAGCATTGTTTCACAAACTGAGGCACAACGGCGGTGGCAATGGCGGCTGGGATATCCGTCCATGACCGCCACGAATCCGAGGCAGCTGGTCCCCACGCCGGTTCATTCTGACGTCCCCGATCGTTTGATTTGCGCGGTGGGACTTTAATGTATCTACTCATGAATGTCGAATGGTACATTAATTCATTATGATCGAGCATCTTCGATCTGAGCAATCGCCGGAAGTGAAAGCATTGATTAACCATCCTTTGGATTCATTTGCCAATTGAGGTCATTTTGGCATCGGCAAACATTGTTCTGGACGGGATAACACCCGTTTGAGAACTGAAACGGAGATTCAAGCTGCTATAACCGGGTGTGCTGCTCAGAATAAACAATCTTGCGATTGTGCAGCATCTTATTTAACATCAATCGTGTCTGCATGATCCTGCCTTAAAATTACCTGTTTGATCTATTCGCTGCTCACAACAAATGTTGCCAGTTTTAAGATCATTTCGTTATGTGGAACGCATACTTTGTAGACACGTTTCCATAGTCCGTTTGAATCCTGCTGTGCGAAGCTGACTGTGCATGTGCTTGAGATATATGCACGGAACGCTGCGGGATGCTTTATATACTTCTTCGCTGCCGATCTGCCAAGACCTTCGGGGCCGAGTTGTTAGCCCGAAGCCGGTCGTGAGCGACACCACCTGGAGATGCGGCCAACCCGGACCAAACTGAGCGTTGGTCTGCCCGCTGGTGGCCGCTCGTCTGTCGGTACCAATATCGGAATGCATTCACCCAGAATCGAGCCATGAACGCCAAGTCGTCTGTTTTTAGACCTTTGTCCCGTCGTTTGGTGGGATAATCCCGAAGTAGACTTGTGGAGACATTTAACCTGAACCGAGCCATAAGGAACACGGTCATCATATCTTTTTTAGTTGAAAAAGTCCTTCAATATCGGGCAACCAGTAACGATTCTCTCCACGCTCACAATGCTAAGTACAAAGCGTGGCCGGAATGCATCCGGATCTCTCCAAGGACAATGAACACATGAACACATGAACACATGAACACATCTCGAACACATGAAATGACGTCATGGCGAGGCTCTTACCGTTGGCTGTAGAAGGGCCACTGCCCCACTCCCGACAATGGGCATGGTAGGGTGGCCTAGAGCTTGACCCAGCGCAGCAGCATCGATCCAGCTCGGGTCTAATGCCTTGCATTTCAAAATATTGCGCTCTATGGAGCGGATCATTGCTTGCTGTCCGATTTCGACGGGTTCGCTGGAGTCCTTGTGGCCCGTTATGAATCTAAGGTTTTAAAAGATTAACCCGGCAAAATAACGTGACGAGGAGACTGGCAACGGTGGTACAGTCAGGACGCAACTTCTCAGCAGGCATGCAATGTGAAAATATTGCATGCAAGTTACTGTCACGGACAAACCACAAGGGTGGAGTTACCAGTATTAGTATGTGCAATCAGCATCAAATACCAGTACAAATAGCGTTCTTATTACAAAACTGACGGCAAAGCGTCTTCCAGCTGGCAAATGAAGCGGCATTTTTCATCTATGAAAACTATTGGCAATTCGTTAGCAAGCGATAGTAGTCACCTGAATTAGCTGACACGAGACTCCAGTTAGATGAGCCCGAGAATAATCCTTTGCAGCACATCCACATGTAGCGCTAGCACATGTAGCACTGCCAGCTCCGGTGATCGCACGCCCCCAGCCCTTGCCTTATATCTCCTCCCCATTTGCCTTATATGTCCGTTGAAAAGGCCGTTTAGTACAGTTTCATTTGTTATATAGGCTCATCCAGGGTGCTCTTGTTAACG
>NW_023595988.1:0-41827 GCF_011947565.3 Pollicipes pollicipes
GATCAGTTTTGATGTTTTTTTTTATTTGAAGCATCTCAATACTATTTTGAGCTAATTGAGAGGGATTTCACAGTCCAACAGGACGGAGTAAAATATTTTGTGGTCACGCACATTCGTGTGGGTGGCAGCTGACTCTCGTGATCCGGGATCCGTGACCCTCGTGACCCGTGATCCATGACTCACGTGATCCATGACTCCCGTGGTGCATGATCCCTGTGGTCCTTCTTGGCTACGAGGGTGCTGTCCATCCTATGTAACCCGGCTGAGCCCCACTCAAACCAATCAAACGTCTACCAAACATCCAGTAAACATCCACCCTGGCGCATGGGCGGATCTGAGTTGGGCAGCATGGGCAACTGCCCCCCCCCCCCCCATGGCAAAATCGTTTCAGTAAAAGGATGTTTTTGCCCGTTCCCAAAGGTTAGGAAAATGTCTACGTTATTTTGCTGCTTTGGCAGTGCCTTTTTGAACCACGCATACCATTTATATTACGTTATCATTAGGTAATGGCGCACACTGGTCGATGGATAGTGCTCAATAACACAGTTTGAGCTTGTAGTGAGCAACTTGGATCTACTAGCTGTTTGCATTTACCGACGCATTTCTGTACGATTTTAAATTCGGGAACATTTTTTTACCCTAGATATTTTTCACTGTTTATGTTGTGAAAACGTCATATTGTGTGCTATATGTGATGGCTGCCTTTTCCCTACTCACCTGCCATTTTTCTTATTTCTTTACTGCTTTCATGCTAGCAACTTTGCTGGATCCAGTTGAGTCGCAGCAGCAATCTAAACAGCCCTGTTTGTACTATTTTGCACTATTTTCCACGAACTTGAACTTACTATGCTTCTCCGACGACTTAAAACATTGATCAGCCCCACACGGCATACGTCGCTGATGTGTGTGTGTGGGGGGGGGGGGGGGAGTAAAGCAAAAATTTACGAAGAGACAGCGCAACGGTCGTTGATTTTTTCCACAAAAGGCAAGTTCAAAAAACAGCCTTTCTGTAGCTGGTAATCAAAGCACGAGAACGAGCAATCAAACGCAGAAACGCGAGGCATACATGAAAGACGACACATCATGCTATGTTGCAGGTGTACAACAACATTATCCATGAGCTCGTGGTGCCCTGTCACAAGTCTGCCTTGCCTTGGAGCATCAGTGCATCTACGTGGCCGGGGCAAGCGGGTAGTGGCGTGGTTGTCCGGTAGACCATGCGGCCCTCTTGTGACATTCTTCAGTTGAACTGGACGTCGAAGTGGAGGAAAAATGAGCGGATAATCGGAAAAAATATGCAGAATAACTATCAGAGTTAAAAAATAAACGCTTGTGTCACAAAAGCGCTTGTAACTCAGTCTTATAGATGGAGCATCTTCTGGACACTTTGTCGTGACGTCCACCAGGGCTGCGGATAATCGGATAAACTAGTGCGAATAAAACTAGTCAGAGTTAAACCTTATGTCCAAATTCGTTTGTAACTCAGTCTTATGATGGAGGCAGCGTTCTTTGTCGTGAAGGTCCCCGGCTGCCGTCCACGGCCCTGCCTCTATCATCCGCTGTCGTCCAGGGCATTGCCAAACTATGAACGTGCTTCGTTCGGCCATGCCATATCTCGCCGAGGTCCTACTATCCATATCTCGCCTGTGTAGAGGCTATCGCATCTTTACCACCTGGCAGCTTCCAATCACCTGGCGCGCAGCGGTGTTTGAATGCAGCTGTAAAGATCCGATCTGAGGCACTTTTGTCTCGTATAACAGAAATCGCGGCCACCTCAGCGCAGGCCGATTTGCTGTCAGTCGGCCCCCGCTTACCCTCGCCAGGCTGACAAACAATGCAGGTTGCGGAAGCATGAATCGCTGCGTTGAAAAGCCCATCTTTGTCGGTCACTCCCCCAAAACCGAGCGGCCGGATCCGCCCCTGTCCTGACGCGTCTCCAGGGAGGCTCCGACAAGTCCGATGCGTCAGCAAGTGGAGCCTGTCGCCGCTTGTTGCTCGGGGACATACGGCGCCGTGGCAGCCGGCTGCCCGGGATCGGCCAGCCAGCGCCGCGCTGGCGCCAGCCGCGCCGCTGGACCGTCACCGAGGCTCGGCGAACGTCCAGCCGTCACACCGCAGCACAGTCGGGGCCGGGCTCCACAGCGCCACCGGCTCCAAAAGCTTCGCGCGATTATTGGCGGCCAGAATTGACACAAAGGATATTGCGATTGCGAACGGGAACATGAATTGAATTATCGGCAGGCGTAGGTCGCCGTGACGATTGTGTCAGCGTTGACAATGGCGTGGACGTGACGGTGTGCGCCGGCGTGACGCATGTAGTACGCGGAGAAAAAGTACGTCCCTAAACCTTCTATGCAAGGTTGCTCAAACGCCGCCCTGCAAGCGTTTTTTAGGGAGTGTTGCCATGACCTTTAAAAACACCAAGGCTGGTGTCCATTTGACCTGCAAATGATGCCCAGAGAATAAGACACCGCCAGTAAATGGGGTCGCATTTGTTTGCCTCCCATCCCCTACATGTTTTCAGTTGACAGTCACAGGTACACCGCTTGAATTTATAATATCAGACATACACACGGTGTGAACATATCAGGGTGTACTTTGCCATTTAAAACATCCACACTAGGAAGCCAGTCATCAGGTGACCCAGCTGTCCAGCATCAATTGACAAAACACATGGACCACAGGGGGAAACCAAGTCGAGCCAGGTCGGACTTGGCTCGACACTTCAGATTGGTCCTTTAAACTAGGTCAGCCGGTATGTGGCCACGCTGACCTCAGCAAACTGGCCGGCATCAGCAGACCGACCGCGTCCATCACAGCGTCAGACAGCATTCACGACAGCTGAAAACTCGGCAAAACTAGCATCTCGACAAAGACAGCGACATCCGCACTCCTCGCGCGGACAAAGTCGCCTGGTGCATGAGCTGCTTCGTCTACTAAACGAGCTTTTCCATCAACTCTTTTCGGGACTCTTGGAGATTGACAATCCCACATACGGCCTATTCATTGAACACCACCATCGACTTTGTTTTTGCTGAGCACTTTTGGGCGCAGAGGCATCGGGACAGAACGAACAGGAGGTGCACCTCCTCCTTGTCTCATACAGCGCACAAACCAATGCCCTCCACAGCTAGGCCATACTGCCAGTCGACCAAGCAAACGCACGGCAGAGATGCATGTCCGTCCATCCAGCACGACGTCACTCCACACGCCGTCCAGGCATCCCGGCAACGCTTTCAGTGATCTCTTTGAAACACATCATGTCTCTGAGGCACCGATCATGCCGTGGCGACATAGTAAACTACTCACCACGACGCTTGCTACAGACTTCATTCGTACATTATTGTGCAAGGAATATTCCACCTTAGATTTGCTGAAGCAAGCACGATCATTCATCATCAAGCAACATCATTTCTCTTTTTAGTTAACATGCTCCTCAATACGGTACACGGTATAGTTTTATTGTATCATGGACTTTTGCATGACGATGGGGTTCTGCCGAACTAGCCGTGCGAAATTCCCAACTTTGCCTCACCTGAATTACTTCAAACCCGCCGGGAGATGACAGGACGATGCTGAAAGTGTTTGCTGAGCCAAATATCTCTATGCGCTCGTGTTTAAGTCTTTCTCATTGTGTTCTCGCGCATTTCTCCGTGAGTGTAAGAGTTTACCTGTATTTGGACACTCAATCGTGGCGTTGACCTTAAACGCAGCGCTCCACATTTGTGTGGAGCTTAGAAATGAAGTGGCCTTTTTGAAGTTCATTCGGTGTAATTTGCAGCCCTGCCCCTTTGAAGACATAAAAGCTTCTAGTTTCTGGCCTTTATGCCAGCGTGGGTGTGCAGGCCATTTTGTGAGCCCTGTTTCAAGGCCATTTAGGGATGTATGACGTCATAGCAACGCTACTCAAATGCTATCACTCCATAGGCCATGTGACGTTCAGTGCCGCAAATAACACTACCGTAGAGCTGTTCAATTCTAGCGCCAGTGAGCATGATTTCCAAATACGATGGACGCCGATTGGCTCTCCATCAAATTAGGCTATTTCTGCAAGACTTACGTACGATTTTTGTTTTGTGTCTTGGATTAGAGCCATTTCGATCTAAAATGATCATTTCAGGGCTATGGGATGAAGGAAATTGGTTAACGGCGAGGCAGACGCGCATGCGCCTGGGGGCCAACCATCGAGATTTAACCCGCGCATGCGCGGGAACCCGGTCGGGGTCCCATTTCCCACGGGGCTCTCGACCCACTCGTGGCTGGCGCATGCAGTCTACCCCGGACAAGCGAGGTGTCGCGAGGACGCAAGATGAAGCAAGACAGAGGATAAAAAGGACGGGTGAATTAATCACGATACACATATTTGTAGGAGGCGTTTCTGTCTGTTCAGGCCATTTCACGCTTGGAGGATATTATTTCAAACTGGTGTACCTGAAAAGAAAAGAAAAACTATTGAAAAGTTAAAAAAGTTTAAAAGTTTACATCGCTTTCAGCAAACCGGTAAGTCTGAGGAAGTTAAAGAAATTGTTAAGCAATTGAGGATGGTCATCGCCAAGGACGTTTTTTTAAAGACAATGCGATATTTTGCTTACGACAAAAGGTCTGCATATCTTTGCGTTGCTGTTGATATTTGGAGCACTCAATAGTAATATGTTCAACCGAAAGAGGATGATCGTACGGCTGAGAGTGAGGACGACGGAGACTTAAGTATATGTATGTGTGAGTGTAGTGTGTCCAATTCGTAGACAGGCCAACACCTTCTCCTCCAGACTGTCTTTAAGATGTGCTGATGACCGAGCGGTAATATCTGGTTTGTTACTGTGAAGTTGTGTTCTGGTAGTACCGGTCCATTGTCGTAACCAAAAATATTTTGTCAGCATGCGGATCGAGTGTTTTGTACATGCATGATCAACGGGGATCTCCATGATGTGTGGGGCTGTCGAAGCTTCCTTGGCTAGTTGGTCAGCACGTTCATCGCCCATGATGCCTCTGTGTCCTGGAATCCACAATGACGATGTTAACAGAGAGGTGGTGAGTGAAGTCTGAGTCAATAAGAGAATGTACAGCTGTCTTCGAATCCAAACAAATCACTATTGTCTTCGTTTTATGGATGTGTTGTTGAATGTCCTGCAACGCAAGAAGAGAACATAATTTGGCCAAATATACTGAAGTGCCATCCGGTAACCGACCATTTTGATTGTAACGCTCAGTGCAAATTATTACACATCCGGTGTGGTTATTGGCCTTGGAGCCATCGGTGTAAACAAAGCTGCTATTTCGATTGTTGGAAATTATATGATTAGATGTTTGTTGGACATAGCTTGCTCTGAAAAGACACAAAACTCTCCGAGGGTTAACTATCATGGTGGTACTACTGAAGCAGGTGGCACGGAAGAAGGCGGTAAAGTAAATTGGAGAGTGAAACAGTAGACAGTGGTTCAAGATGCTATTGCAAGTCCTGATCGACGTTCTGTCGGTCCTACGTAGTTATGATGAATGTGAGGTAAGATACGTATGGATTGGAATGGGTGGGCTGGGTGGCTGAGATTTTGTCGCACTTTTGTCATGTATCTCAATGTGTGTTTCATTCATCGGAGGGCAAGATAAATGACGTTGAGCGTCCATCCCAAGTGCTGAAATCGGGGAAGTACGCAGAACTCCTTGGGCAACTCGTAAAAACATATATTGTATGGTGGATAGTGAGCTAAAAGTGTGTCGTCTGACCCTTCCTTTAAACCCCAAATGATGGAGCTTGAAAATTAGTGCGGGTTTAAAGATCATGCCGTAGGGTCAGCTAATATCCAGGAATACTGCAGTCGTGTGGTGTTGATGTTTAAAGGAACGTCTGATATCAGTTTCTGGTCGGATGATGTGTTCTAATGTACTGCGTTTGTGTCCAAAACCACATTGATTTTTTGTAAGCAGGCAGTCTCGTTCTGCAATCCAAGAGATTCGCTTCACCACCATCCGCTCAAAAAGTTTTCCTAGATAGCTGGTAGTTGCAACGGGACGATAATTTAATGGCTCTTTGGTGTCTTCCCCCATTTTGGAAGCGGAATAATAATGGTGTCCTTCCAGGCGTCAGGAAAGACATGGGTTGACCACAAATCATTGAAAACTGTCAAAATAAAATGTTGCATATCTTGTGAAAGATTACGGAAACAAATTATAATGTAATTGATCGTGACCTACCGAGGTGTGGGCAACGGATTTTATAGCCTTTTGTAGTTTCAGGAAGGAAAGTTATAATATATACAATATAATATGAAATTATAGTCTTTATAATATACAATTATAGTCTTTGGTGTTATCGGAGACAAAACAATTAGGATGTAAACGAAAACAGGGACACGCAATATCCACGAATCCTGGTTGGTGGCTTCCAGAGGAGCTGCACTGAGAACGACTTTCAGCAAGAGCATTGTTGATAAGAGGTTTTGCCGAAATGGTTTGGTTATTAATATGTAAAGTGGGCAATGAAATAGAAGTACATTTTCCGGAAAGCGCACGAACCAGTGCCCATAATAGGCTTAGAGCAGCAGCAGCAGTGAACTGCTGGATGCAAGTTTGCCAAGGCACTCCTTTTTTTGTTAGTTTGGCACTCCTTATAATTCGCCTGGTTCGAGCACGTTCATAATTTTGGGCAATAAGGTGAGGTACATCATAGTGGCGACGAAAGCAGCGGAAGGCACGTTTGCGACATGCAATAGCGTTTTTAACTTCGGTCGTCCACTATGGTACTGGGATGTGGCGTGATAGGGTTTAGTTAGTGGAATTGTTGGGGTCGCTGCAGCATGAATAATGTGTGTAATAAGGTTAACATCCTGCCCTGGTGATTCGTAACGACCTTGGTTGATATAACAAAGTTCATGAAACTTGGGCCAATCTGCTTTTCGTAACTTCCAGCAGGGTATAAGTCGCAAAACGGCGTTAGTGGATGGGTCAAAAGTGATGTAAAGTTTAATTGGAAAATGGTCGCTGTCGTGTATATCTCCCCCAACATTCCAGTCAAAGAAAGTCCCAATTGAGGGACTTTTGCGACAGGTTGATGGCGATTTCTGTACCAGCGGGTAAGTGGTGGGAAGTGTTATTGTCTTTGCTAAACAATACTACGTCATGAATATCATTAAGTCTTCAACCAGATGTCCTCGGCGATTGACAGCCTGGGTGCCGTTGCTCCAAGCTGGGCTGTGACCGTTGAAATCGCCGAGAATGAGAAAAGCGTTTATTAAATGAGTAGCTAAGTGGTAAAGTTGCCGTGAGAGCTCCGCGTTATCGGAAGTTGGGGGAATGTACGCAGAGCAGGCATCGATGTACCGGGCATGAAGTCGTACAATACATGCAACAGCCTGTAGAGGTGTGATGAGGGGAAGGTGCATGTGTGTTTAAGGTGCATGTGTGTGTTATGCCATTTTTGATATAAAGCGCCACCCCACCTTGGCGACGCTCACCGGCTGTGCCATCACTACGATATAAGGAATAATTTGACATTTTCAAGTTATGTAGGTCGGGAGGACGAAACCAAGCTTCCTGCACAGCGATAATGATGGGAGTTAATACTGCAAAAGATGCTTTCATTTCAGACCATTTGAAAATTAGACCGCAACAATTCCATTGTTAGACAAAAGGCATTTAGTGGTGGTTTGACATGTCCACACCGCTTGGTGGGAATCGGCCGAACGAAACTGGCCGAGGCCGGCCCATGGCCACCCCCACTGGGGGGCGAGACCGGCGGTCTTCGCTCAGACGTGCTGCAGGTGTTGTGCAGAGGGAGGGGAGGGGCCGTTCGGGCGGCGGCCAGAGGGCCCCGGTTGCTGACCGTGTGTAGCCGGAGGGCAGGAACACCGAACGCCTTGAGCCGCACGCGGACCACGCTTAGCCGGAGGGCTGGAACGCCGAACGGCTTAAGCCGCACGCGGACCACGCTTAGCCGGGGGCTGGAGCGCCGGCCAGCCTGGGGACGGGAGTGCACGGACACCTGAGCGTCCGACCACCCAGCCGGGGGCGGCTCCACAGTACTACTCGTCTGGGTCTGCGTGCTTGACTCAGTTGAAGCAAAGGTGTTGTGGTTGAGAATCTGCAGAGGAGGCAGTCAGTCTGTGTTCCGCATGTGGCAATCGTGACTTTTGCTGCCTGTGCATATATTTTGTTGGGTTGCAGTGACATTTTTTATTCCACGGTGCGCCATGCCTGGGGATATGACACCCTTGTAAGTGCCTTGATTGCACAGATCTCTTTCTCTCGTTTCCATACAGGACATTGCGATGAACTGGCATGATGTCCTGGGTCACCACAATTCAGGCACTTCGCCGGCGTCGTGCAGGCGGAACCATCATGTGGGGCCACACAGCACTTTTGACAGCGAGCACTCTGTCGGCATGTTTTGCTCCCATGACCGAATCGTTGACAGTTGAAGCAGCGCAGTGGGTTTGGAATGAGAACTCGGACAGAGTAGCGAAGATGGCCGGCAATGAGAGTTTCAGGCAGATGATTTGCTTGCAACGTGAGGGCTATCAGACTGGTGTCACGCCTTTGGCCATCCCTGAGTGTCGTGTGACAACGGACATGACAGATCTTGACAGGCGCGAAGCCCATCCAGAATTTCTTCCTCGTTCACGAATCGCATTTCTGGAGCAAAAATTGTACCCTTGGTGGTGTTCCCGCGCGTGGTGGAGCGAGACAGTGACAGTTCTTCTGCAGAACTCGGTAGTTTTCAGGATGACATTTGTCTGAGAACGCGTCTTTGTTTTAATGATGAGAGAGCGGTTTGTCGGAGTTCCAATGTCCAGATCGGATGCACCGCAAATAGCCTGGAATAGCCTGACTCGGCCAGAAAACATTGATTTTCCGGAAAGAAACGTTCTCAACTGTTGGTTTTACAACCACAAATGAGCCAAGAGGGTCAAGAGCTTCCAAGTCTTGTGTTGGCACCGGAGTGGTCGAAGACGAGCAAGGGTGGGAACCAGGAGCGTTGGACGGAGACGGCTGCTGCCCAGACATCAAGTCGGATGTGCGTGAACTTATGGAATGGGCCTAGGGCGCGCGAGAGTCATCAGGTGAAAAAGCAGCCAAAGCGGGACCAGCGGCAATTCCGCCGTCTACGTCCAAGGCATCAACAAGGTCGGAGGCCGAATTTGAGTCCGTGTCGGTGTCGTCCTTTTTACGCTTAGCGCGCTTCGCCATACTGGGGGAGCGCGGAAGAGAATAACAATAAGTAAGTAAACAGGTGTGTTTGGAGCTAGCGCGAACGGAATAACGATGAATACGACGAGGCGAAAAGAGGACTCCTCGGCTGAGGGCCTCAAAAGGAGCAAACCACATGCTGAAGTATTATCAGACGAGTGTAGTGCCACCGAATGGGTCAACGGCGGCCTCGCGTATATTATTTACAACTTACGTGTTGTGCAACATCACACAAGAAGTCAGCCATTCTTCCTAGTTATGGAAATAAAGCTTGCATTCGCATAATGTAAGAATAGCGCTATGACAGGGAATGAAAATACAATTATTCATCTCAGGCCAAAATACGAGCACCTAACGATATTTAGCTTAGCACACATCAAACACCGCCGCAGGTCACCTCTCGGGAGATGGCAGAACTACTATTGATTGCTGTCATACAAACATTCCATGACACGATCAGTCAATGACGCATTGAGGGGCACATGTACTGAATAGATAAATTTTGTTGTCGAGAGCAGTCTTCTTCACCTCCAACTATACCAATTATTAGAAGTGAGCATATCTCGTTGCGTCTGATGCTTTAAAAACCCCCAAATGCTCAGCGTTCCATTTAAAGGCGATGCTTCACATTTGAGGATATTGAGGCAAGTATCAAGTAAGATGAAACAAGCTCACTTCTAATTATTAGTAGGCTTTTGAAGTGGAAAAAACTGCTGTAGACAGCACAATTTTGCGTTAGTAAATGAGCTCCTAAATGGGTCATGGTCTAATTGCGTCATCGTTCGTTACACAACATTGGATTGATAGGCAGTTGACGACCATTATATCTGGAAATCGCACTCACGAACGCCAGATATAAATCGCCTCGACAACTACATCTTTTTGCTTTGATCGCCGCATGGCTTATGGAATGTCAAGCTTCAAATAACGTTTTAATGACATCATAATTCCATGGTGACTTTGAAATACTCCCCCCTCCCAATATATCTTTTCTCATTGTTACTCGCGTGTAGCCCAGATATTAGAGGAGCTTAGGTCTTAGAAGGGCAGGATTGTACATGGCCCCGAAAGGTCTTCAAGATGGCTATTTCAGTTAAAAACCCCACATAATTGTGGCACACTCTCTTTTAGGGAGGTTTCGAGATGCAAACCGTAATTATGCTGTTTCTAGAATCATTTTGACGCCTTTACAAATGTTTATTCTGTGAAAAATTTCCTGGGGAGCAATTTTCTTCAGTGTAGTTACTAACGTGTGATAGCGCACAGCTGCTTTGTAAAGGGTGGTTACTAGCTTTCATGACACAGCTTATCTTTACACATACGTAACTAGATTAGGTGCATCCGACTCGGTAAGCTATCAGTTATCACAAAGTAGTTGGTATTTGTCTCTAGCCCAGCAGATTTCGTTTGCAGTAACAATTTTTGCAGTTCTGGCAAAAAACCTATGTGCCGTACTTGCACGCCCATAAAACACATCTTGAACGATTGGCTGTACCCGCCTGCACCAGAACATTTGTTCAGTAAGCGTTGAGACCATATTGCTTTCATCATATATCGTATCCAAGTTTACAGTGCCTTCTTTCGATGAGAATACGTTATTCAGACCGTTCAATCACGTGGCCTGACGATTTGGGCTCTTGCCAACGAGAAAGGTCTTTTTCTTGTCGGCCGCGCGACACATCCGTCGCCCTTTGTCTTGTCGGCCGCGCGACACATCCGTCGCCCTTTGTCTTGTCGGCCGCGCGACACATCCGTCGCCCTTTGTCTTGTCGGCCGCGCGACACATCCGTCGCCCTTTGTCTTGTCGGCCGCGCGACACATCCGTCGCCCTTTGTCTTGTCGGCCGCGCGACACATCCGTCGCCCTTTGTCTTGTCGGCCGCGACACATCCGTCGCCCTTTGTCTTGTCGGCCGCGCGAACACATCCGTCGCCACTCCTGCGGTGAAATCATTGACCGCCAAGACCGGCTGACTGCCACGCATGAGGCTTAAAGTCTCCGCCATTTTTGACGTTAAAAGGTGTTGTTTGCAGCTTGCACTATGGCTATGATTTCATTGAAATGCAGTAGTATGGTAGCAGAAGTAAAATGATAAAATGCATATAGGCTCTGAGAACACCCGATCTTGTAGATGTTCATGTGCCTGATTTTGGTCAGAGGTGCGTCAAACCGAGCAAATACGTGAGCTGGGCGCCCTCTCTCCTCAAACTCCACCACTAAGAGCCGCTGAATGATAAGTGTTCCCCATGAACCCAGCGGGAAGTACTTGTACAGGGCCCCGCAATGCTCAGTGAGGTGCCTCCTTGACTTGACGCAACGCCGGCTATCCATCAGAGCTCAGGCTCAATTTATCGCTGCAGTTATCAAGACGAATAGCCGTCTTGAGCCCCTGGAGCGCATTCTGTTACTATCTCATGCCAGCGCTTTGCATTTCGAGTTGATGTACCTCAGCTATTCAAACATAGCATTTCCACGCCGCTCCGGGCAAGGGTACACCACGTGTCTGGGAAGTGAATGAGTTCCTTTAGGCGTTAGAATATCTGCAAAATTTCACAGAAATGAATGGAAATTTATGCTGACATGGCATACGCAATGCTTTGTGTACAAGCTGCTAATTATGGTGTGATGGCAATGACACTGTATTATGTTCGGGTCAAGTTTTGGCTATATGCAACTGCACCAGGCTCCACTTTGCCCTTACTTTTAGCACAAGACAAGTCACGCGTGATGCATGTAAGGCGATTTTATGAACTACCATTGACACGATTAACGCCTCAGGCATTTTGATCCCCGGACGAACCAAGAGTCTGCCCGCATGGGATGTCAACTGCCGGGCAATTTTCTCCACTGGCGTGGAAAGAGGCGTCATCATTTCGGGCGATGATGACTGCCCTTCATCGAGAAGCACGACACATCACCGATATACACACATTTTGCATTGCAGACGATGAGAGAAGCCTTTCGCGGCTTCCCTGTGGCTCTGGTGACGTCCGGCTGAACTTTGGTGACCCCTACCGGAGGCGATGGACGTTGACGGCCTGTTCTCGCGCTACTCTGCCCGGCTCGGCTGACCCTGTTCGTCACCTACCAGGGCCTGACAGGAGTCACTCTGCTGTGCGGCAGCCTCCTGGTCAACACACAGGTACGTACCTCCTGGCGCAACAGACCTAACACTGCTGTGCGGCAGTCCACTGCTCGACACACAGGTGTTGTTAACATCCCGAATTGACTGGCCTGGACATGTTCCTACGCAATTCTTTTGGTCGAATCGCGTGCTGGTGCCTGCATGAGGCAACTAGTGTACTGCTTCGCGGGAGACTGCTGGTCTACAAACTATTGCACTGCTTCAGGGGAGGCTGCTGGTGCTGCACGCTCTGTCTGTAAAGCTCCTGATTGCAACATGGCCGATTCCGCCCTTCGACTTTGTCACTGTAAACGCACAGATTTATGGGTTTGTCTGTTGTGTGTGTGTGCTGTGTGTGTGTGTGTGTGTGTGTGTGTGTGTGTGTGTGTTGTGTGTGTGTGTGTGGTGTGTGTGTGTGTGTGATGTGTGTGTGTGTGCTGTGTTGTGTGTGTGTGTGTGTGTGGTGTGTGTGTGTGTGTGTGTGTGTGTGTGTGTGTGTTGTGTGTGTGTGTGTGTGTGTGTGTGTGTGTGTGTGTGTGGTGTGTGTGTTTGTGTGTGTGTTGTGTGTGTATCCCAGAAGCAGGCAGGCCTGAAGCTACTCTGCGGCGGTCTGCCGGTCTGTTTTTTATGTGAGTTGGTGTGGTCACGAGTGCAACAGGGTCTGATTACGTCACGGTATTCTGGTTGCTGGATTGATATGAATATATGACATATACAGAATATCGAGGCATCATTGTGGTCACAATTCATATACGTGCATTTGGCTCGCAATTAAATTGTTTTTGGTCGCAGGTGTTGTATGCATCTCCCGACCATACGTCCTTGACTCTGGGCTCAGCACCATCTGTTCGAGACAGAATTTCACCAAATCATTCCCATGATCAATCACCGTTACTACTTTTGGAGCAGCAGCTTTGAACTTTCCAGAGACTGCAAGCTGTTCCGTGCAGCGACGCCGAATATTTTAAGTACATAAGAGCGGCACTAATGACCCTATTCTTCGCTGAATAACGGGAAAAAAGATGGCGAGGTTCGACAAAAGCTTGTAGTCCAAACAGCAATGCACCTCTCGCTTTTTCTCATCACAATCCACCGCTGAATAAGGCCATCAGTGTTGCTTTCTCCAGAGGCTGGTAGATGGTTTGAACTACAAACAATGTATGCAATTAATTGCAATGCCGTGTCTTATTGGGCCACTGGTATCTGGCGGAAATCTTCAACACAGATCGGGACTGCCAAATCATGACTTGCGGACGAACGCAAGTGGCCTGGTGCACTCAATCACGGACAGTTACAGCAATGGGACTCTGGCGTACCACCCTCTGTGATTTTAAGTTCTTTTGTTTTCCCTGCCGCAGCGCGTCAAATCGATACCACATCACACAAACGCGTTCCAAGCGCAAGCTAGCAATCTGATGCTCCAGGAAAAATTCAGCTCGGCTGTCACTCCGTTGGAAAGTCATTGAGTATTGGCAGCGTGACGCGCGGGCATCGTCTGTATATGTTGAATATGGGCGCGTGACGTGCGGGCAGCGTCGGTATATGTTGAATATTGGTGCGTGACGTGCGGGCAGCGTCTGTATATGTTGAATATTGGCGCGTGACGTGCAGGCAGCGTCTGTATAAATGACGATGAGGGGGTCCTGACTCAGGGCGTGCAGTGAGCAGAAGATGGTTGGCACGTTTGTTCTACATTGAAAAACAGGCAAGCCTACCGAGAGTTCTCAAAGCCTATCGATCTTGCCTCTGCAGAGAGCAACACTTTACGTAAACTCTAGAGGGTTTTTGTCCTGTGACGTTCTTTTTCTACCAAGTTCTCAGCGTCGGCGCAGATGATCTCGCATGATGACACTTGATTATCTCCGTGATCGGCCAATTGGATATTGAAGATAACTGAACATTCTCGAGCGAGATAGCCTACACTGATGCAGAGAACCTTGCAAAAAGTTCCCAGACCAAACAGACGCCTTGATGGTCTCCGGGCACTCTTGAGTGTCTCAAACCTTGTTGAGTCATCATGTTGATAATCTTGCAATATACGACCATGCAATATATTTCGGCACCTCCACCAAAGCTCATCAGAGACATAAGTAAAAACGCTCAGACCTGCGTAACAACACAAACGCGTGTAGTTATAACGCATCCCAACAGAATGGCGCATCTGCATAAGAACAAAATGGCGACGTATCTCAGCAGGTTTACTCATTCCACAGCAAAACGACGCGTCTCCATCGACATACGCCGGAGACGCGTCACAACATAATGCCGTGTCTTCGGAACACAGCACAGCAAAACGACGCACCCCACAGCTGAATGACGCATTCCATAGCAGATCAACGCATTCTACAGTTGAGCAACGTTTTGCATGATAGATCGACGCATCTTCGGTGACATACCCTGACGACAAAAACCAAAGTTTTCAAATCAGCATCGCAAACAAAGATGTGTGACCATAACACAGCACAACAGAACGACGCACCTCAATCAGAACAATACAACATATTCCACAGCAGAACGACAAAGCCCGCAGCAGTAGGACACATCTCTGTCGACATTGCATGAGATCAAGTTTCCAAATAAGCTATGACACAAACTCGCGTTAACTGTCAACGGTGCTTCAACGCCGCATGACATGGACTTTCACTGGACCTGCGTACCATCACCACCGATCGGCAAGGCTCTCTGTGCCCCCCGTCCTCAATGTCCCGCCTTCTGTTCAGAACCCAGCACAATCTGGGTACGACACCGCAGTCGCGCACCTGCAGTATGAAGTGCTGCAGGTAGACGGGTGGCGGGTGGCGCTCAACCTGGCCCAGTGGTGGAGCGAAGAATGTGTATGACACCGCCTGCGGCAGAACGGCCGCCACTACCTCCTGCACCTCCACCACCCTGATCTCCTCCGCCTCCACGGTAAAGCGGCTTCCAGTCAGGCCGCTAGCCTCGGCTGCCGATTGTTGTCCCCGACAGCTCGGGACAGGTCAGGTCACATCACCGAGGTGTCCAGAGCAGCCGCACCGAAGGAGAAGCCCAAAAGCGAGCTGTTAAAATCAGGATGTGAATAATCTTTGCCCCCTCCCGCCCAGCTTAGACATGAGCGGTTACTAAGGTCATATTCAAGATCGAACATTCGTCGTGGGGGTCGTGGGAAGGCCGTGCCTGAAGGACAAGGTGGTAGTCAGGGGCGAGGCGTACATTACAATATGTGGTATATACGTCATCACCGCCACCAGGGGAGCGGTAGGGGACGACAAGCAAGGAGTGCCAGGAGTACCCCTGCACCCTCCTGGCAGGCATACCAGCTCGGTGCATTACCCCATAGTGACCAGATGAGCCAGAATTCAAAAGCCAGTGAGCCAGCGAGAGCCGTTGGAGCAGCGAGCACGGAATGCACGATGGATACTTTTGCTGAGAGAGAAATAAATATCTATCTCATTTTATAGACGAGCAAATTACTCATCCGCATCAGAACAAAAACAAAATGATTGCAGAGCTTCGCACGGTGCTTTCGTAAAGTACTAATTATTGTGTCCACCGGCATAAACACATTAAAGTGAGAGCTCATCAGTGGCAGATCAAGGATTTCGTGAAGTGAGGGACTACGCTTCACTGTTGTGTTCCCTGGAACTTGATGCTCCCCCCGCCCAACCTCGCAAAAATGTCTCTGGATTCCGGTCACTTCATTTTCACATTCGTGTCTCTTAATCAGATAACTTCCTCCGCGCATCGTGGAGGGCTAGACGTAGTTGGTAGATATATACATGACACTTGTTTATTTTTCCCGAGACTGATGGGCCCTAACATTTTGAGCTAAGTAATTTGGGAAAGATAAAACAAAACGACTAAAATTAGGATAATGAATCCAACGACGTCAGATACGATGACCCGACTCGAATAACTAAGCATCGTTAACCCTCGTATGACGAAACCATTACAATTGAATTTTGTTGTGTTGGCTTACCTTGCAATGAATCGTTGAATGCAAAGGCAGTAACTTATACACGAATTCGAAGTCGTTATGACTTGAGTAACATCGCATGCCGTGAATAGTAAAGTGCTTGGGGTTGTGGCCGAAAACGGTGAGGCCATTGTTCTTTGCATATTTTTTTTTCCGCAATACACTTTCTGGTGGTAAAACATAAGGAAACTATGTGGAATGTGCGATACATTTTGTGTCGATATCATGGCAATCCACCAAACTTGTGCTGTGTCTTATGGAGTGCAAGAAATGCAAAAATTGTAACTCGGGAATGTGATTTCAGCGATTTATAAATCACATGGGCTGTACAGACTTGACAACCAAGGATGCTTGACGTTCCGCACTGCTGGCATTAAAATTATCGTGCATTCGGGCTAAAATACGAGGGATTACGCGGAAGCTGGCATCGGCGGCGAAACTTCACAAAAATATTACCATCTCATATATCTCGTACGTTGGCAGCTGTATTTGTTTGGTCAGGCCAGCATCCAACCAAATATGTCAAGGCGAACATGCAATATGCTGTGGCGAAGACATATTGTCATCTTTATTGTTGCTCCCCCACAATAATATATGACACACAATGTTTCGCGCATCTCAAAAAGGTAACCTAAATGCCCCGACATCCACCAAGTATTTGAGTGGGTTACGTGTTGAGATCTCCATCCGAAGGCCGTTGAAGTGTAAAACATAATTCTCATTTCGATGAACAGTTTTTTGCCACGCCAAAGCGGAAGGAATTAGCTGCATTTCGTATCATATATATATATATATATATATATATATATATATATATCAGTTACATATGTGCGTGCGTATCAAGGGCCACTGCACTTGACTCACACTTCAGCCTTGTCGCTGTGGTTCTGTTTGCCCGATTACGAACATATTCAACAGCTATTGTCGGTGGCCAACTCAGACGCCTGCTCGCTGCCGACGGATCTCGCTTTAGGCATTGCACAATGTAATGTGCAGATTGAGCTCCGGCTTTAGCGTGTCCAAACAACACTGAACTTCGCGGCCAGACTTGTGACTGGGGTGCAGCGGTAGGAACGCGCCTCGCCGCGCTACAAGCGCTTTGCCGGGCAAGGGTGGAGCAGATGATGCGCAGTCACGACCGGGCGCAGGAGCCGAAAGCCCTTTTTCGCATCCAACGTCTCCCAGCAGAATCGAACGTGTGTGTTCGTCGCGCCCATGTGTCGTCGCGCGACACTCGTGCCGCGGCGGCCGGGATGCTGCGGCTTCCAAGATGTCGACTGGCCAAAACTCAGTGAGAGTTTGCATATAGAGCCGCAGCATCCTGGGACTCCGGGTTTACGGAGCCGATCACCGGCGACAGCAGCGCGTGATGTTGCTGCGCTTACTTGAGTTGGTTTTGTTGTGGAGTGTATGCTCATGCGGAGTTTTTGGGTGGCACCTGCGTTTTGATTTTGCTGTTTCATTCTGTGGTGCTTTGTCTTGTGTTCTCCAGCGTTGTGTTAGCACTTCAATGAATTCGTAATAATCAGCGCGTGGTAGATCAAATGACCATGGTCCTGCCGGATGTTAAAATTTTTGCCAAGAGCCAACTTTGGTGCTTAATTATTATTTATAAAAAGCGGGTCTAAGCGAACACCCCCCCCCCCCCCCCGCTCCCCAAAGGCTGTGGTGACATGGAGCGATCTCCAGAAATTCAAGGACATGCACAGCCACTGTGTTCAGAGGCGCAGCCAGTCACAATAAGAGAGGGGCAACGCGGTTAACAATGGGCCTGCTGGTGGAAAGGCAGCAGGGAATCTGTTCCCAAAATCACCCTAAAATGGTTCATTGGGCTTAGTCCACTTTACTTTGATGGATAAGTTCCCATATTTTAGCGGTTTGATCCTGAACTATTTTGACTGGAAGAGAATTCACCACAATTCCTGGGTGCTGGGTAGTAAAATAGCAGGGTAGTAAAAATATTTAAGGCATCGTGTAGTTGCACTGGTATGTCCAGCTCTTGCTCGCCTTGGGAAGTTCACCCTGTCTGTAGAATCCATGGGCGAAAAAAGATATAAAAGCTAAAGCATGTGCGCTCGCAATCTGGGGAAAAAGAACGCTGACGCCCGGCGTTGCAGTCTCCGTCGACATCACAGCGTCGGCTTCGCAGCTAACACCTGGCGGCGGTCAACGGGCGAGCGAAGACAGCCTCGCACCGAAAAACGATGCTTTCAAAAGCTTTAAGAAATCAAATCGTATGCGTGTTACGTGTTCCGGAGAAAAGAATTCAGTAGTGTGACTTTTAGATCAATGCTCGCAATTGATTAGCCCGCACAGCACCATAAACCCAAAACGTAATGGCGTAGTCTCTAATGCTCGTGTTACTGGAACTACCAATTTCGTTCAGATCATAATCAGCTTGGAAAACACCATGGCAGTAATTTTCTGGTCAGGGCCTGAATGACCCTTCCGGCCCAGCCTGAGGTCCCCAGCTGCTGCCATTCTGGAGATACGGCGACTGCCTGGTCGATCCGAAAGCACTCAGAGGGATACATCACACACTGCGCGGGTCCCCTTCCTGGTGCGACAAGTCTTCCGACCGGGGCGCATGACACTGGATCGGTGCAGCGGTCCTCACTCACGCAAACAACCTATTACTGGCGTAGGAGGTCCAATAATTGGCACTGCGACAACCAATTCGGCTCAGCGGCCACCGGTTGAAACGGTGCGGAGGGACCCCCGCTCGGTACTGTGACCTCTGACTGACACAGGAGACTTCCGCTATCTCAAGGTGAAAGTGGAGCCTTGCGTAATCGTTCGTCATGTGTCTTCAACGTGAAACGATCCCGAACCCATGCCTGAGGCTTTTTTGACTTTTGAAAGTAACTGTCCTGTTCAGGCCATTCTCTGAACATAGACAGCTACGGGACATTTGGGGTCCCGTTGGTTGTCTATATTGATGGTCTCAGTCGCTCGATGTTGAACCCTCACCGCCTCGGGGGCCCGCGACCGGTGCAACAAGCCTTACTACTGACATTTTAGGGTTAGGACTTGACTACCTTGGATATAACCTCCCGTCTGCCCATCTGACCCTCCGATCGGGTGCTTCGTCGTGGGTCCCGTGAGCGTTGGTATGTGACTTATGAACAAATAGAGACTTTGGGCCATATGTAGTGCCCTGGAGTTTGTCATCACTTAAAAATGAAGTTTTGCTGCACTTTGTGGTTTCCTCTAAAGTTGGGTGCCTCTTGCCAATCAAGATCGTGATGCCAGGAAAGGAGAGGTTTTGGTGCACTGCGCCGAGGGGGCTGATCCAGGATTTCATGGGAGTGGAAGGCAAAGAAAAGGTGGTGCCCCTATATTTGGTGCCACCTGAAATCAAGACTTCACGGTCCTTTGAAAAGCCCGCTCGAGTTTGTTGCCTTTAGAGAACAAACTTTATGATACCCGAATTCAGTGTTTTACTGCTTTTTCGCCGAGTGGCCGTCCAAGAATCTAGTCAGTGGAAAGGCACGGGCATAATGGTCTATCTTGGAATTTGTTGTCTCTTGCTTTACCAGGATTAGCGGTAAAGCAGTTGTGATGCCCCTGAATTTGGGTCTCGCTAAAAATGAGAGCTTTGGACCCTTTAAATGGCTTGCTTAGATTTGGTGCCTGATGAAAATATAGATTGTGGTACCCATAAATATTTCATTCAGAAATCGAAAGAAAAGAAAGTTTTGGTGCCCCCTCTCAAAAGCGACCCCTTCGGGAACTCGTCTTGGAATGAAACGGAACATTTTTGTGTCCCTGGAATCTGGTGCCTGTTGATAAAAAGGTTTGGGGTCTTTGTAGTGCCATCTGGAAGGGAGAAAACTAACAAACAAATGTAATGGTGTCCGGAAATGAAGGTTTTGGGGGGTCAGTCACCTTGTGATTTTAGTGCTCCCTCGAAGCAGCAACACCTCGCTGGGTCCCAAGGCGGCAGGGAATGGCTCCATGCCCCCCTCACATGCATATAAATATATCACTGTCCCTGCGCAGGGTATTAAATGATGCAACATAAATATCAATATGGGGAGATGACAAAATTGGACTGACCGAGAAAACAATAAAATATTCACCACTCAGCTGGTGGTCCCCTCCGTAGTACTTCTCAATTTGGCGAGAGCCCCAGGACTGCTCCGTGTCCGCTGTCGCTGATCTTCGAGCCGTTAACTCCGCACAGATCTTGAGCATGCAATAAGAAGCGCAAGCTTTCAAAGCCATGGTCAAGAAGCTAGTTCCAACAGGGATCGCAGAAAGAGTTTTGGGACATAGTAAGATCGACCACAGGATTTGACAGCCCGCCTGGGAGACGGCGTGTTGGCAGAGCACGAAACTCTTAGCTCGTAGTCTGATGTAAATGACTGCTATTTATATTTGGCCTCAGCCTGTGTGATGTAATGTTAAATATTGTAAGCTTGTGCTGAAAAAACCTGAAATACAAATATGAACCATGTGATAAATTCAATATACTCCTAGTCCTTCCCAAACAGGGACACAGCCAGGACGGCCGGGCCTCTGTCTCAGTCTCATATTTTTTTAGTTTTCCAATTCAAATGACAAAAGGCTCCCGATTTTTTTTAAATGGCGGGATACGCACTCATCCGGGCTCCTGACAAAATGGTCCCAGCGACTCTGGTTCTAAACATAGTAATATGGGTAACTGGGCGTAACTTGGTCCACCAGTCAAATTATGGAGACCGACTCCCCTAGATCCAACCCTGCCCCGGGCAAAAAAGCTGCCTCCCAGCCTGGGTCACAATCGGTGCATCTCCAGATGTCCCCTGGTTCAGTTCGATAAGTCTTGCATGCTGGATCTACCATATCAGCTCACCTCCATCCAATTTTTGAGCGACAACCCGGCCATCAGCCAACCAGTGCAGTGCGTCACATTGCGAAACTTAAGAAAAAGTGCACAGCATAGCTTAAGCACGGAAAATGGCAACTCACCATTAAATGCCTTCGACACATCCATCTCCTGAAGCCGGTGGCCACAGGCATACATTGACGGAATTGCAGGGTACTCGAGAATCGTCGAGTGCGACAAAAAAGGTAGCCACCAAACTCATGCTGATTTTGTGGCTCAAAACTGCTTCAATGTGTAGCATTTAACTTTAATAGCCTTGTTGTGTGACAACTACAAAGTATTTAAAAACAGCATTGTTCTCGTCATCAGTTTATCAAAATAAGCATAATCATTTTGTAATCTGCTTCATCAACACCGTGTAACGCTTGGCATTGCCTATCAAAACGTTGCGATAACAGGTTCATGTGGAAAACTACTTTTCCTAGAATTCTGAAAACATCACATGAGCTTCAACAAGACTTAACTGTGAACTGCAAGAAGTGTGGATTATGTTCAGGCTAAATTAACTCATTAAGACTCGATTGCGGCGTCACCTTTTAATCACAAACATATTGTTTAGTGCACACATTTCTGTGTGCATGTCGCTTGCGACGGTATGCTGGGAACTTTGTGAAAATCGTGAAAAATCTCGAAAGCATTCACGGCGGCACGCTGAGAAGTTTGCAAAATGAGCGGAGGGTCTCAAAGTCCCCGCAAGAGGGCCGCCCCTGCTAATGGTTGTTTGAAGTGGCAAACTGGTCTCAGATAAGACCATGTAGCAAGAGACCATGAAGCATGCTGCACGGTCTCATCTTGGACACTGTGGAGCATCCTCCCAAGAGAACTTGCAGTGAAAGTTCTCAAAAGCGCTTTTCAGTGTACAAACAACTATTGTTCATTTCAGCTATCCCAGCAATCGCATGAGGCCAACTTTAACATGCTTGTTGGAGTCTCACAACCAGCCGCGGCAAGTTAAACAGTTATTAATCGGTTGTCTGTATCTGTGATGCGTGGACTCATGTGACGTCAAACCAAGAAATGCACGGGCCTAAATTTGTGTGAAAAACCAGCCCTCCAGCTCCTGCCGGCTTGGATTGAGGAACGTTCAAAGAACGACGTAAGGCAACGCTCAACACTATGTTACACCAGACGCATTACACACATGTCATTACATTAGCTCGTCTGTTTTCTACACTCGCCGTTATGTTTTTCTATCTCTGCGTCTCCCTGTCCCTCTCCCATCCTCCCTGTCTTCCAGGCCTTCTCCTTTTCTTTCAGTGTTCCACCATCCTGAAAGGCATTTGTTACCAACCACCAACAATGTACCGTTCGCTGGCATGACATCACATTGATATGGCCCGTCATCGTTACTCGGTGATTCCGCACGGAAAAGGAGAACAGGGCGACAACAACGCCATAAAGCGCTAGCAGCATGGCACTTTGATGGACTTTATCGATCGCGGAAGCCACAGCCAGCTTCACATGCAACACGGGTGAGCGCGTTGGATGATCGCGTCGCGCCAACCCAAGGCTCGCGTCAGCCCCCGACAGTCAGCTCATGCGCTTTCGTGATCGGACCGGACGTTTTCGAAACGGACGGAAGCGGTCGGCGTTCCCATGGTACGCCGAGGCATCGCAACCATCCGAGATGTTCTCAGTACTAACGGTGTGGAGAGGAAGTGATGCGAGTTTCACTGGGCGACACGGAAGTCAGCCGATATATGGGCGGCCTGAAAATGAGGCCTCGGGGGCTGGGATACTGCTATTCAGCCGAAATAGAATGGCAGTGAGCAGGATATTGCACGACGTAACTCGGATGCACTGTACCGCTAGACCTGAGCCGAAGCTTTATTGAGAAACCACGCACTGTAAGGCTGAGGAGTCTTGGCCACACCAGTACCCTTTACCACTCATTGGATTGATGAGTTCAAGCGTATGCAAGTTAGGTAATGAGTGTGTCTCCTAGCATATTGAATGTTGCCCCGAAATTAGGCTCACGTAGTTCTTCCAGGTTGTGACAGCCTTGATGTGCGCTTCTGTAGCACAGATTAAAAAGTAACGCTGAAAAAGATCAGGCCAGCGGAGTGGCATTTCGCCAGCGTACACGTACTTGAAAAGGATGCAACTGTTAAATTTGTGAAACAACCACGACGGCACTCCACGGGGTGTGATGTAGGTCCTTCCAAACCATTCTACCGTATCTAAAACACGCCATGGTTAAGTGATATTTTATATTCACCTACTGACGTGCTCTCCTTTTCATTCCAGACATGTGGAAACCTTTTGTGGCCCGCCAGTTCGCCAAAAATTATACCGAACGATGGCTCCTTGTTTGATTAGGTCGTTTCTTTCAATGTTTAGGTCGACAGTAATACTCTGAGGTCGTTCTTGGTCCAATTCTCGACCTTTTAATCTTTTCACAACTCCACCTATGCCTTACGCTTGTTGCATTTGCTCAATTCTCACTCTCTGGTCCTTTTGTATGCCGGGAGACCCAGTGAACGCATTATGAAGCGGAAACGGTTCTGCTTCTTTGCGCTTTGATTTGAGTGCAAATGTTTGCACGCTCTGACCTCATTTTAGCGCGGCTTTGACACAGCTTTCATCACCCTGAGAGTGTTGGCATGAGCAGTGCCTGCCACTGAGAGATTATCTCTGTGAATCTGTAAAAATCATCCTTGTGTGTGTGTGTGTGTGTGTGTGTGTGTGTGTATGTGTGTGTGTGTGTGTGTGTGTGTGTGGGTGTGTTGTGGTGTGTGTGTGTGTGTGTGTGTGTGTGTGTGTGTGTGTGTGTGTGTGTGTGTGTGTGTGTGTGTGTGTGTGTGTGGGTGTGGTGTGTGTGTGTGTGTGTGTGTGTGTGTGTGTGTGTGTGTGTGTGGTGTGTGTGTGTGTGTGGTGTGTGTGTGTGTGTGTGGTGTGTGTGTGTGTGTGTGTGTGTGTGTGTGTGTGTGTGTGTGTGTGGTGTGTGTGTGTGTGTGTGTGTGTGTGTGTGTGTGTGTGTGTGTGTGTGTGTGTGTGTGTGTGTTCTCTATCCCGCGTTGGTCGTACGGCATGATAGGTCCAGTGCCTTAGCGATATCTCTTCGTCATCCTGAACCATTCCCACAGCCCATGCACGAACAGCTTCACGGGAGAGAGCCTGTCAACCAACACTAAAGTGTGCTGTTCGGCCCGTTCTGAGATGTGTGGCCCTATAACACTTGATAATCAGTTTTCAGTAAGCTGGCACGCGTCACGGGATCTCGTGGGAATTATACGGGACATTTGGTTTTACGTGGCCGGCGTATAAAAGCATACATTATTGGGCTCAAAATGACCGTTGCAATCGTCCGATCCTAGAAAACCAATGAACAACAAGTAAATCTAAAGAATCATACGTGCAGGGATTGGGTGAGGGGGGGGGGGGGGTTTCAAACACCTTGTGCACTGGCTTGAATATGCCTAGCTGCTGGGTTGTCTGCGATGGGTACGCCGGCTAATAACTAGCTAGTAACTAGCTAGTAACGGCTAACAACTAGCCATAGTGGCGCGCCCCCATTGCCACTCCCGCTAGTAACTGACATGGGAGCGACGTGTGTCCATATGCTCATGTGTCCCCTTACTCGTGCGCTACGGAGAGTCGGTGAGATACATTACTTTCACCGGAAAAATATCGCCAGGCAGCCAACTCCGGAGCATGTTCACGCTGCAATACCTCCACCGGAGCACGTCTCCAGCCAATCAACCCAGGACGTGTTTACACTGCAATACCTCCACCGGAGTACGTCTCCACCCAATCAACGCAGGACGCGTTTACACTGCGATACCTCCACCGGAATACGTCTCCAGCCAATCAACGCAGGACGTGTTTACACTGCAATACCTCCACCGGAGTACGTCTCCAGCCAATCAACCCAGGACGTGTTTACACTGCGATACCTCCACCGGAGTACGTCTCCAGCCAATCAACCCAGGACGTGTTTACACTGCTAGTGCAGTGCCTTTGCTTGACTGACGCTGGATCAATTATATATATATATATATATATATATATATATATATATATATATATATATACACACAAAGTAAAGTGAGTGCAAGCTGGTCTGCATATATATACTATATATATATATATATATATATATATATATATATATATATATATATATATCATATATTATACAATTGATAAGTTTTTTCATGACAACTTAGAACATCAGAGCGCAGGCTCCCATCCGTCCCACATCGTCCAGACGCAGGCTCCCCATCCGTCCCACATCGTCCAGAGCGCAGGCTCCCGTCCGTCGCACATCGTCCAGAGCGCAGGCTCCCCTCCATCCCACATCGTCCAGACGCAGGCTCCCCATCCGTCCCACATCGTCCAGACGCCCCGGAAGTCCTTCGGCTCCGAAAGTCTCAGCACCACTCGGCTTCGGATGACCGAGCGGCCGTTCGGCAGGGCACGGCCGGCGACGGCACACTGCTGCCCACGCTGCTGGCGCTGGGCGGCCTGCTGCTGGCCCTCTCCGGCTGCGGCTGCCTGCTGCGCCAGCCGTCGGCCGCCGCCGTGCTGGCCTACAACCTGGCGTCGCACGCGGCCGTGCTGGCAGCGCTGGTGCTGCTGCTGTGGGCTGGTGCCGCGCCGTCGCCGCAGCTGCTGCCGCCCGCCTGTCTGCTGGTGCTGGTGCACCTCACCATGACGCCTGGGCCGGACCCGCTGGTCTGCGGCCAGGCGCTGCTCACCTCGCTCGTCTACGTCGGCTTTCGGCTGGTCGAACACACGACTGTCGGGCACCAACAGGTCAGTCACGGAGAGAGGTGTCACCACAGCGTATCAGCAGGTCATTGGCGGCAAGGCAGCGGAGCCGGTGCTACCACAGGCTGGCGCCAGCAGATTAGTGGTGGTGAGAGGAGGGAAAGCATCGCTGGAGGGCATCGACCAATCGTTGCGGGAGAGCGGAATTGGGGGCGTGGGTAAATATACCCATTATTTCGTTTGGTCATTTTGTATACACTGAAGGAGTCTGTCCGTTCAAAGCCAAAATCAGGGGTCAGCATTTGGCCTGAGGATTTTTTTTCTGAACATTTGTGTAAGGTGAGTGTCGTTGTTGCCGCAAGCGGGATGCAGGTAAATTTTGCATTACAATGTTTGGGTAGGGCCACCAGAGGAGGCGAATGAGGCGAAACGCAGGAAAAACATAGACCGTGGGCAGCTCCTTTGCTCCGGAAGAGCATCACTTTATCTTCGCAAGCTGACAGCAGACGTGGGGCAAATGAGCTTCGTTCAGGCACTCCGTTTGATGCGCGTCCAGTAACAGCAGCGGTTGTTTGGGTTTGTTTATGTAAGCGACGCACGTGACTGGCGAGCGGCCTGACTGCGCAGAGCGGGGAGAGAGAGCAGCACAATACCACAGAGAAACGAGGGCATTTCTTCCCCGGCGTGAATATTTATTTCACTTTGGAACACCCAGCGAGAACAATTGCCGACCCCAGTCATCGACACCTTATTTGAGGTATTGCCAGCTGGAAGATACGTAACAACTATTTTTTGCCCAATGACCCACCGTTTTAAATGAACGATAAGTTTCAACGTAGCATATTACATTACAACTCAACACACCCCATGGCTACTAATATACGGTCCGTGACTAAAAAAGCTGCGAAAAGGTGGTTCTTGTGTCGCAAACGCCGGGAGAGGTGTGTGTATCTTCCAACCCGAAGTAGCGCGAGCGTAGTTTATCCAAAAGCGCCCACTCTCTCCGTGGTAAAACAATGCTATGCATGGGTGCTAAGACGTGATGGCCTGAGCAACTGGGATGCTCGTGAGGTTCGTGCAATGTTCGTGGTGTCTAGTGTTTCGAGTAAGTAAGTTTGTAGCTCTCATACTTGGTACTGTACATTGAAACGCTACGGCTCAGCCGCCTGTGTTTCGTACGGCCCTAAGTGTGGGACCTTGTATCACGTGGCGGGATACGAAAGCTTGGATGGTATTTAAGTATTTTCATCTTGACACATTTTCAGTGACAGTGTATGCAGAGATACGGAGCTTTTTTGGATTCACGTTTTATGTCTTAAAACGTAGTATTTGGCTTAACTGTGTCCACCCGTGGCCATGAGCACAGCGTGCAAACGTCGAGTTGTGTCAATATAGCCAATACTTTCTTGATAGCGTCACCTAACCAGTTTTTCTGATATATTGAATACTGAACGTTGTTAGTATGAGATCTCCCAAATTGTCACGCAACTTGTATTAGGAATTTGATGCAAAGTTTAAATCTAAAGTGACGCTGGTTACTTTACTTTCATGGAATGTTGGTTGAAGTCCTCCTCAATTAAGTTAACGTTAGTAGGGCATATTTTGCTAGTAAAATTTAACGTTTTTCACGTACTTTTCCATGCCGGGCTACGGCTATACACGACGAGCTTTCTCTTTCGGCCAGTTGCCCGTAGGTCACCATTGATGCACTACATAAACGCAGGTTCTGGGACTTTTATTCAGTTATCTGGCGCCATAGCACTTAAGTTACCGATACGGGGAGAGTTATGCGTGAATGCATGTATTCAAGAACGAATCTTGCTTGGACAGCTTCATTTTGTCAGCATTTTCAACTTGGGTGACCGGGCCCGATTTGGCTAGGTCACGATGCCTTCAAAACTTCACCATTGAACCCTTTGACTGCAGTTTCATGCAGTTTTGGCAAAAGGAAACGCGACCCGTTTAAAGTTGTACTGTTCAGACACTCAGGCATTGAACATATAATATGTTTTGCCACATAAGATTTGCCGCTCGGGTGGGGGTCACTTTGACTTTCCTAAGATCTCAGGAACTAAGGGAGCTAGAGACACCAAATTCACCGGGTGAGTTGACTTGTACGTGAACTCAACCATGTCAAAGTGTGAGGCCTCTAGGTTGTAACCTTATGGTCAAATAAGGTAAAAAGGTCAATCTCCAGCTTGGTCTACAAAGTGCCCCAGAACCTAGATCCCTGTTCTGAGTAAACGGTTACATGATCATTTAAGGTGCGTGACATTGTTTGATCCTTCGAAGATCATAATGACCAAAATCCTACAAGACTGCTTTGAGGTTTGCAGTTGCATAAGCGACTAAGATTATGCTTGGCAGTATGCTCCTAAAAAAGAACAAAGATGTTGACCTGCGTCATTTTAGGTCAGTGACCTGTTCTGACCTTTGAGAAATGTATGGAGGATGCATAATACGGTTCCTGTCATCCATAGATTCGAATTGAGCACCAGAAACTACCACATACAGCAAGCCCTAGAATAATAAAGCAGATTGACTTTGACCTTGGTCTGACCTTCAAAACTGACCTTGGGTCAATGGAATTTGTTCATTCAATTGTTGTGTTGCCTGAGAAAGCATCTCAGAAATTATGGCCCGTCTAACACTTCGTTTTTCCATCAGATTGAACGATTCCCTGGAAAATGACTTCGCGGAATCCATAGCCTGAATTGGACCTGCCATAGGTCAGCAACCTTACGAGGTACAGCTAAATTTTCAATGCCAAACGATCCATTATTCAATTTTCTACGGTTATGGAAAATCAGTGTTACCGCCTCAAGTGTTGCCGCCTCAATACACCGAAGGTTTTTGTGGTCTGGCGAGTAGGTCCCGTGATGCAGCGCCATTGGGTGTGAACCTTTGAGCGGGGACCTGTTTCACTCGCTTGGCTTTAAATGCTCTACCACACAGCTAGATGCAGTGTATGGATAGCCTGTTTTGACTTGAAGCCATTAAAATCCGTTTCCCTCGTAGCCTGTTTTCGACTGCGCTCTTCACCCGGCACACACGGCACACGCGTCTGGCCCGAGCCGCGGACCGGCCCGTTTGCGGCTCCCAAATGTATGGATAGATAATGTTAGCTGAGCATGCAGCGGTCCGTTCGGCGCTGTTAATGCAGTAAGCAGCGAACTGCAATCGATGCGGTGAGGGGGAGCGGACGCGAGAGGCGGCGCGCTGCTCTCGAAGAAGGCCTGGAGGCAGCCCCGACGATCGGCGGTGGTCAGACAAGTCCCTCGCCGCGAGAGATGCGTATGGAAACGTCCAAGCGCTAGCGGACCGTGCGTTGTCGCCGCTTAGGTTACGGATCGAGGAGAACTACGCAGGGAGGGGCAATGACAGGATGGGTCGCTTTCGTGCTCGCTCTCGCCGACTGGGGGCGGGGGGGGATTCCGGTTTTCTAGTCACGCTTTTGCTATTTTTTAGCCGGCTTGGTTGGGATGTCCTTAAGTGTTGATACCACATTGCTGTTTGGCGCATGAGCCACATCCTTGGAGAGGAATGCATGACATAACAGAATAACATTCTATCCGGGTGCCATTTCTTCCGCAAAAATATTGCAATCAGTCTGGTTTCCAATCACAAAGTGCCATCTCTCACTACATATAGAGAGTCGGCGAGCTGGACATGTTAGCTCTGGAGAATGCTTCTGCCTGGGGGTGCAAAATACCTGTGCCGTCAAGCGGCGTTGTTCGGGCGTTCGATGTCTCTCACCGGCGACGTCTCCGCGTCAGGTTCTGGTGGACGCAGTGCTGTTGACCTGCGCCCACGGCGTAGGTCACTACTACCGCCACATGACCCGCTCTGGCCACATGGCGGCGCTGCTGGGCACCAGACGCTGCATTGACTCGCGAGTCAAGCTGGAATGCGAGCGGGAACACCAGGTAAGCGGCACTAGCACGTTTGGGTGTCAGGAACGGCACTCGCGCGAGCTCGTCGAACTCAGACGTCAGGAGAACTCGATTGGACGCGGCGAAGTTTCTAATAAAAGAAGATCACTTGCTAGATCACTAGAAAAATCACCATAAAAGATAGAACAGAAGATCACTAGCTCATTCTGGAGCATTGACGGTGGGGCCATTCCACGGGAGGAGGCGGCGAAAAGTCATTTTAACACGACACTCACTTCAGATTTGACGACGACGTGTCTCTGCTGTAAATATATTATGAGTTCAGTGCTATTATGCCATCCCCTTCAATGTATCAAGAGGCACTGGTAAAATCACGTCATTGCTCAAACATTAATATATGGACAGTACCCGACATTTCAAGCCGCGCTTATGATCTTGAGTGACAAACGCAACCGACGCTTTTAACCAAGGTGTAACCAGTGTAAACATTGTGCCAGTTATAACAATTCACGAGTAAGCGTTGTTTAACCAGCACCTCTGGTCTATTCAAAGTCGATATCTCAGCAAAATAAGTCTGAACTCACACCGACGCAAACCTGGGCTTATAGGCCATTCTAGTATCGGTCGATTAAACCTACTTAGCACGATTCTGTTAGTTTCCCGCTCATCATGAAAATACGATCACATGAAAATACGCGATGACGTTAAGGGCTCTATCTTTCATCTTGCCCCATTAAGAACAATTTGCAGAGCGTCATCTTTAGAAAAAAAGAAACATTGAAAGATTAGGACCTAAATTTTTTACAACTGTGGGTCAATATGACGTTGAAGGTCCGTTAAGTCCACGTCATTTATCTAGTTTGACTATTGATCTAATTTTCTCAAGACAGTTGGTGTCTCCAATTTTCTAAAAGCCGATTTTTTTTAACGAAATAGAGATGAGATTCTCCTCTCGATCAGTAGCAATTCGAATTGTAACTTGTGGACGAGGGCGGACACACCATGAGCCGCCGGCTGGTGTAAAATGGCCGGGCGCGGTCGGCACGCTTTGTGAGAAGCTGGTACCGTTGCCTGGAGTCTATTCGTTCCGGCCTTAAGACCAGTCATTTAGACATTCTCGAGGATTTTTCAGGACAATGTATGAATGCCGAATGCCTTTTAATCGACCGTACGTAACTGTCGTCCCTCGCGCTTCGCGCTGATGGGAGAGTTGTGCCCTCCCGGCCTTCACATCGGTAATATCGGTAACCATGATATGTGAAGTTGAGCTGAAATTCAGGTAGATAAAAAACGAACCAGTGTTCAGAAATTACTTTCTTACCAACTTGGATTTAGACCTTAACATTGTCGGCTCGTGCGCTGGCCTAGCTCACCGGAAACTACGTATATGGATTTCGATGCACCACGCGTCTGGTTCAAATCTGGCTCGGCGCAAACCAGGCGAATGTCCAGGAGAAGGTCAGTGAACATACAGCCGCGCTGGTGGCAGGTCAGGAAAGTGAAGACCAGCAGTTTTGCCGCTTGCAGGAAGTCAGCTGTCTGCTGTCACACCCGGTCAGCTGTCTGCGCGTGTTAATAGGGACAATCATGATAATGGTGGCATTTGGGTACAGCTTTTTATTCACAAAAAATAAACACCAAGTCTCAACATATTTATTTGTAAGATCGACAATGACACAACAGTCGTGAAGGGGCGTCAGACTATGTTGTGTACTATCACCGAAAGCATGACAGATAGCTTGCCCACCGGCCACTGTCTTTTTACGATTTTTTTTATTTTGTCATACTCAGTCTAGACTTTTATTCCGAGCACACTGAAATTACTATATGTCCATTCGTCGTGTGTTTCAAAACGGTCAATGACCTCGTTAGCAAAGTCATCTGTATCATCAGTGATAGTGGGCCCATTTAACAGCCACACTATGCAGTAATCGCGAAACGGGACTTCCAATTCTGAAGTTTTTAAAAACTTTCGCAAGGGATACGATTTGCAACCGTGTTCGGTACAGCTAGACAGAAATGAAAAAGGCTCTGATTGATCGGATATGATCAGTGGCAAAAGCTAATGCTTTTGCGAACCAAGTGGTGGAAAATTGCAAAAATGAAAGCAATTTTCAAAAGGCAAGACCACACTGCAGCAGATTTTCCCAGCTCGACAAAACTCAAAGCGTGGTATTAGCATGTACTCGTTAACGCTTGCAGAGTGAGCACATGTCGAACCGTTCACATTTCGCTGTATGAGCAAGTTGAGCCATAAAATGCTGCCAAACCTAGTGGCTTTTATCAGGATAGTTGTTAGCAGGTGCAACAAACATGCCACAAACTGTACTATGTCAGTGCTGATATAGTGCAGTTTGCAACATGTTTGTGGCATCTGCTAACAACTATCCTGATTAAAGCTTATTTGACACAGCTGTTCGGAGCTGGCGGCAGGGGTGCAAATTCTTTAAGTCAGTTTTTTGGGGTCGAGCCCCTCAATTATGATGGATGAAAAATAATGGATAAACGTGGCAACTGAAATAAAAAACTGCATCCCTGGTGTAGCGGCCACACCTATTCTCTGACTTGCAACGCGGCGAAGAAGCAGCTCCTGGCATATGCGTGCAAATCTAGCAGATCTAGCACTACGCAAAGCTGCATTCATGCCAAGGATGTTCATGCATCATCGTACCGGTTTCTGCAACAGTACAGCAAACTATAAACACAGATACAAAATAGCCATTTAGCAGCCAGATAATCCCAGGGCCTTTAGGCCCATCATGCATTATGCACAAGTACCACACACCCAAGCGTAACTTAGATCTATATACAAACTGAGCAATTTCCTCAGTGGGCTCATGTGGGGCACTGCCGGTTAATCCCGCTGGGGTGGCTCAAACAAAGGAAGGTGGCAGGAAACGCAAACGGCGCGACAGAGACAGGCGGAAAAGGATGATGAGATGCGTTTAGGGAACTAAACTGAAGCTGTATGTCCGAAGCCTGCACCTGGTTAGGAGGCACAATCCCGCCCCCTCCCGTCCCCCCACAACTGAATAGGAAACTACACGCGTTCAGGCTGGTCATGTTAAGAATGCCTGTATCTGATAGCTCTGTTAGGTTAGTTTTAACCTTCATCCAATGCTTGATGGCCAGGAAATAACACTGTAGTGGAAGTGAACTCCCGAAACGAAAATGTTTGATAGTTATACCGCATTGCACTTAATTTGCCTTTATTTTTGTGGTTTATTGCATTTATAAATGTATTTTTATGCCGTAACCCAAGAACAGGTAACCAGGAGTGCCTCTCCCTCAATCCCAGCGACGCAATAAACCGTACGTTAACACCAGAAACATAAAATCAAGTCGCGGCACGCCCCAGCTAGGAAGACGAACGAAACAACGTAAAGAAGCAGGCGAAGAGGTGGTGCAGACCCGAAGGAATTGTGTTATGTATAGGCAAGGAAAAATCACACCTGAGAAGGATTTAAGTAGTCATTAGCCAAAGTCAGCTAATGACAGCCCCGCTTTTAAACGCCCCAATAAGCTACAACCACCCCAATTCACCGTCTTTGTAAGGGTTGTACAGTCACACAAGTCGGAAGGGTAATTCCTGGTCATTTTTGTGCGGGTTTTGAGCTGGATGTTCCAGGGAGTCCACCCAGGTAAGCGGAGCTTGTTGCTGGGAGGACTCCCGGAGCCAGCGCCGTGAATTTGGGTAGCATGTGCTGACTTTAACTATATCAGAACGTGATTATGAACATAAAGTAGGTTAAACATGAAGTGCTTTGAATATGTGCAGTGCAAAGGATTGCAATATCTTCAATATGTCGGGTTACGTCAATATGTTATTCGCGAAATGCTTGCAGATGATGTTCTTAACGATGTGTTTTTGATACAGAGATATCAGTTGCTCTTGGAAAACATGAAACCGAATGTCGTTCCACAGCTTAGAGCCAAGGCCAGATGTTGTAAATAGTCTATAACTACGATTACAGAAAGATTGGTATAAATGTTTTTCACACGCCTCATATCCATGTCATTTAAATTGCACTTTGTTTGCGCAATTGTCATTTGTATTGCAATGGACTGAATGAAACATTTGACCCCCAGGTGACAATTCAGACGGTTCCCAAATTTGTTGGTGACAGAAAAGACACTTTCACCCCTGTAGGGTAGATAAAATGTGCTGTCCGTGGCGTCATTCCGCATTTTTTCTTTACTGCTACCTCGTTACCACTATGCCGCACGTCTCTGAGACTGAGTCGCATTTAGGGCCTTAGATTACGCCATAGACATGCCCCAGTGGCACTTGAAGGAGGTGCTGTGTTATACTTCGGCGCATTGTCGTGAAATGATCCAGCGTTAACTTATTCCTGTAACATGGATCGCGCAGACAGGAGAATAGTGTCAGCTTTAAAGATGCTATTCTCATCTGGTGGACCGGGGCAACTTCTCCATCAACAGTGATAATCACACGGGGCTGATCGTTGTATTCTCCAAATGAATGGCTATTACTGGGCGACCCGGGGGAACATTTCAGGTACTACCCCTGGCGCGAGCGCTGCAACAGTGTCTTCCTGTAGGCCGTCTCTTCATTTACTGAGACTTGTCCTTCCCGACATGGGACAGCAGCTCTTCAATATGTGTAATACATTGGACCTTTACTGAAACGGCAGCGGTGCGCCTATGAAAATAAGTTGTGACTGGACGCTACACGTGCGTCTCTCAGATTACGCTCAATGTTCAGGTGCAAAACTCAACCTCACGGCATCCCCCTAGCAGCGGGCTCCCGGGCTGCTGGTACCGCCGGGCTGGAGAAGCTGCACTCTGCCGTGTCCCAGCCAGCTAAAGAGTCGGCCATTTCCAACACCATTGGCTGTCGGCAGAGTTAAAATGTGCAGCAGCAGCCACCGTCTTCCGAGAACTTTGATCCAGATTCGGTCGTGGACGGTTAAAAGTTTTCAGCCGTTATCAGCTAGCTACAAACCTTGCCGTGGGGAACAGAAGAACGCAACATGTGGCATCCAAATGTTGGAAAGCTCCGTGAGCCACTGATACTTGGCATACGTTAAACGTGCGGAAGATAAAGGATAACGAGACCCTTCCATCTCAAGATGGGCGACCGCGCTGTGTGATCAAGTAAATGCTGAACACCCGTTTACCCCACGTCAGATGGAAGCCAGTCCACCGTTGGTAATTGGTGCAGCTACATCGCAAGTTAGTACCTTATGAACCGCTACCAGTGCACCAGACCGTCCCTTGCTGTTAATGCTAGGTAGCTCTTGCCATCAGTTTTGTCGCTGATCGCAGTTTTGCCGTGATATGCTGATCGACGCGTGCTGATGCGAAAAAAAAAAACATCTGGCTGGCTGGTTTCGGTGTTTACGCGCCACAAATGTCTCACGTCTGTTGTCAGGTGCAGCCAGTCTTGTCCAGTGAAGGTCATGTGATAATGTCAGGGGTGTGGGCAGCACGCGTCGTTTCATCCCTAGCGGTAGTAGTGCTTTTGCCACTTGGGAAACGTGAGGCAGGCGACTGAAATAGATGAGACAGACAATCAAGCTATCAAACGTATTTTAAAGGGAGTGCTCCACATCTGCACGTGGTTTTGAACTGAACTGGTCATTCTAAAGATAGTTGCGTGCAGTTCACAGCCATGTCCTTCTTAAGACCTAAGCCCTTCTGGTTTCTGAGCTAAACGCCCGCGAATATGTGCAAGCTATGTAAGAGAGACTATTTCAAGGTCACCCAGTCATCTATGACGCTATTCAGATCCTTTCATTTCATTGGCCATGCGACGATCAAGGCCAAGAAGGTTATACCTGTCGAGTTGTTCATATCGGATGGTGAGCACGTTTTCCAGGCGTAACGGCTATCAGTTAACTCTCAAAGCCGTGCAAGGTACTTTGACGTTATTAAACGGTGACGTATCGAGGAGCACATTTCCTAAACAAAGAAACTACACTGTGTAGAACAGTTTTTCCACTTAAAAGTATATCAATCGCCATATGTGAGTTATCTTCCTCATATCTGATGCTTGCTTAAATATCTTCAGATGTGGAGCATTCCCTTTAATATACACTCGGATGGCCGGTTGAATGCCCCTCGCGCGGGTGGGAGTCAATTTGACCTTACTGAGAGCTCAAAAACTAAGATAGCTGGAAAAAGCTTCATACCGTCGTCCAGACCTCTGGGCCCCCAGACCTCCTCACGCTACCGTCGTGAACGTAGGTACCCGCTCTAAGCAAAACGTTAGTGGTGTTCATTCAAGGCCAGTAAGCTTGTTTTACCAAAAAAGCCAAGGTGCCAAAAAGCTACAAAATTGCTGCTATTTTCATTTAAATATGCGTCATGGATTACGCTTCCTTAGGTCCCTGTCCTAATGTGACCTTTGAGAAGTCATGAAACATGTCCGTTCCGGTCGCTATGGTTAATACATTCGAAATGAGCATAAGGAAATTATCCATAAGGAAAACTCTCAAGTAAAAAGAAACAACAAAACAACAACAACGGGTCAGCTTCAACCTCGGTATGAACTTTGTTCTTGACTCCAGATCGATGAAATTGGTTCAGTTCTAAATTAAGCCGTTGCATTGCCTGTGAAACTATTTCAGAGATGTAGGGCATTGTTAAACACTGTGTTGTCGCACCAAATTGAGCGATTCCCCAGAAATGGTCATCGCTGAGAGCCAAGGTCTGACCTTGATCTGTTATAAGTAAGCGATCTGGTGAGATACATGTAACTTCGATATCAAGGGATTTGATATTCGATTGCCTATATATATGCATTGTCTGGCGTGGCTATGCCGGACCGCTAGGGAATCATTTCGGAAAAACCTTCGGGGCTGGGACAAACTGCATCCCACCCGAGCACGTGTTTAAGGGTTGGACTAACCAATAAAGCTTCCAAATATTATATTTTCTTTGGCGAACATTCCAGTCATGTCAAATGATTTTCATCATAACTAATCACGAACACCAGGCATATTTTCACCTTTCCGTGTTGCCAGCCACGAAGCCATGAAAACACTATATTTACACTCTTGCCATTCATCACCTGTTCATAAATCACTATACCTGACTAGAAATTTGCAGTAATGTGAATGCCAAGAGGCAATGCTCGTTTCCGTTGGAGAGGCTTTGAAAAGCTAGCATGCTAGGGTTGTAACATTTGATCGATTTGATATATTTCCCTGCGCCTGGCCGGGAGTCGGAGACCACCGCGCCCGGCCAGGGGAGAGGGAAAGTTGTTGTCCCCAGTGGGATCTCCAACTTCCAGCCGCCGTATGTGACAAAAATATATCGTTGTGAACACCCACTATATCATAAATAATGCACACAAAATTTTTACCTCAGGTCAAAGATGAGGTCATCAGAGGTCAAGAAAGCTAAAAAGGTCGTTCTGATGGATGCAGATAAAATCTATGTTGACCCATCAAGACAGATATTGAAGGCACCGGAATAAGCGTCAAGACCATAAGCAGTCATTGCGATCATTTTTGTTCTCCCAAAATGTTCAGGTCAGATTAGGCCACCGTTCAAAAGTGGCCTACCAGTAGCCTACAAGATCGATACCTTTTGAACAATGTGCTTCTGACAGAGCTTATATTGCCTTAGACGCTAAAACAAAGCAGAGAATACCACTTTCGATGACCACTTTTTGGCAAACCACGCTCAGGCTGAAATCGAGGGAAGTATGGACCCCATGAATGTTGGTGTCATTTGAATTTGTTTACACGTAACCGTATTTCCGGTCATTCTAATTCTTAGGTAGGCTCTGTGTCGTGGTAATGGCTGGCAATCGCTCTTTGTTTAATCCCCTAAATGTTGGTGTTCTGTAAAAAATGTGGCTTGCTTAAAAAAACTAAAAAATCGAGTGGGATCAGTGGCAGGCAATTTTGAATTCAATTCTGCTGTCGTTTTGATAAGAGCATATCGCCGAAATATCAACCCAACTAGCTCTCAATTCTCCTGTTTTTTTTTCTCTCGGAGGAATAAGGCTAATGTTACTGTCTTATCTATGTGAATAATGTTCCTCGCTAATGCACTGAACAACTTGCTCTATGGTCATGTAATGGATGTGCTTGTGAGTTACTGCTAGTTGCCATAAGCAAACCGAAACTACACAAAAATACATATGAATTTGCATCGTTTATGGAAATGGCAAACATGGGAATCATGTTCTATTACTATGGCAAGCTTGAACAAGTTCAAGTTACCCACAAAAAGTTATGAGTGCTCAAAGTTTTTTTAGAGTTTGACCCGTTCAATCAAACCCAGGTCACTGGTCTGGGTAGGTCAAGAATGAAATGCACAGAAAGGATGTTACATTTATAGATGAACAGGTAATATCAATTTCGCGTTGCTGCAAGCGTTCGTTTTTTACCTGTGCTCGAAAAATCGTAGGGTGAGTCAACCTCCCCTTCCGGGCGTGGGTTAGAATGAACATATTAACTTGATAGGTTGTTTCTACTGTACTTTTCAGCATTCTTGTTGTAATATTACATAATAAGCAATGAACATTAGCCTGTGATTATGTACACTATATACCGTCATTTTTATATATACCGTCATATATACCGTCATTTTTAGGAAACTTAAGGATTATCATAACTTCAAAAAACTAGTGGAAGGGAATATAGCAAGCAATAACAGTAAACCGGCATTTGCTGCCTATTTAACTAAAATTATTGTTTTCGGTACGCGCAAGCCCGTTAAAGCCCTGTTACGCTTACCTCGCCCCAGGGCCAACAGCACTGAAGCGCGCCACTCGCTAACAGGGCTTAGCAATAGCTGGTACTCAGGTGCCTCGGGCGATGCGCAGATCGAGCTGTGAATATGCCCAGGGTCTAGAGAAAGGTTGGCTTGGTAGCCATAACCCCTCGTTCTAAGAGCACTTTCTTACCTTTGCCTTGACAGAACGTTTTATACCTTCGACGTACGGGAATGCTTTCTACCTTGACCTCACGGGGACGCTTTCTACCTTTGCCTTACGAGAACGCTTTTCTACCTTTAACATACCATTTGCCACAGCACTAGTCGGATATCTCGAAAATTAAGCAAACTAGAGCCACGAAGCAAGCAGCAGAAGAACGCCTTCGTCAAACTGCGTCAAACAGGTGTGAATGGATAATGGTTGACGTGTCCCTTGCAAAGGCAAATATGGAGCTGAGCGCACCGACTCTCCTTGGGCCTTCCAGTCGAGCATACGCCTTCCCTTCCTTTCAAGGCGCTTGTGGTTGGACCGGGCCATCGCGCCTGCGTCAGAGGGCTCGATGTGCCGGCTAACCCCAGCCGATGGTGTCCGACCCGCCGGCTACCCCCAGCCGATGGTGTCCGACCCGCTGGCTAACCCCAGCCGATAGTGTCCGACCCGCCGGCTAACCCCAGCCGATAGTGTCCGACCCGCCGGCTAACCCCAGCCGATAGCGTCCGACCCGCCGGCTAACCCCAGCCGATAGTGTCCGACCCGCCGGCTAACCCCAGCCGATAGCGTCCGACCCGCCGGCTAACCCCAGCCTTTAGTGTCCGACCAGCCGGCTAACCACAGCCGATAGCGTCCGACCCGCCGCTGTTCTCCGCCCAGCTGGGCTTCAAAACAGCCGGGTGGTCACAATCACGCAAGCTGGGCATTCCTTTTGGGCTGTGCAGTTGGTAAGGAAATTAAGGTTTCCAATTAACAGCTGTATGAATAGACTGTCCTAAGGGAGACTACTGGTGGAATTCACCAGACATGTGGGTTGAAAACCCAAGAAGGTAATAACGAGAAATAATCCTGTTTGAGGCGGTGGTAGGAATAGTCTTCATCAAGGCTGGGTCTGCGTGAAACAGCAATCTGGCGTTTTAGTGTCTCCACCGTTCGACATCCCTGCAGCGGTACTTTCTTACATTGACGCGTTCCACGCTGGTATCAACAGGGAATTGGGCGCCGGGATGAGCTCTCGGTGGTCTTCGCAATAATACAGAAATTAATAGCATGCCTGTATGCTGTGAAATCTACAAAATTTGATGTTCATGCCTCTTGCGTGTAATACATGATAGAGGTTGACGATGTTAACAAAGAAGTGGTGAGTGAAGTCTTGGCCGATATAGTTGCCTTCGAATGTGAGCAGATCACTATTGTCCTTGTTGTATGGATGTGTTGTTGAATATGCTGTAACGCGAGAAGAAGAGCAAATAATTCATTCAGTGCAAATTATTCCAAATTGAGATATGCCATCGGTCCAGAGGTGCCGGATGTAATAAGAAGAGAAGCAAATAATTCATCAGAGGTGCCAGGCCGGTAACCGACAATTTGTATGGTAATGGTCAGTGCAAATTATTCCAAATTGTTGTGTGGTTATTGGCCTTGGAACCATGGGTGTAAACAAAATCGCTATTTCAAATTTGCTGAATACTTACTGATAGAGCTTGAAAATAAGTGCAGGTTTAAAGAACATGACACAGGCTCGGATAATATCTAGGAGACAGCAGTCGCGTGATGTCAGTGTTTAAGAAACGTCTAAGGTCAGTCTCAAACCGGATTATGTGGTTTGTTGTGGCAATTTTTGTTGAAAACCACTTTTATTTTTTTGTAAGCATGTAGTTTCGTTTTACAATCCACGAGATTTGCTTAACCCACATCCGCTCAAAAAGCTTTCATAGACAACTAGTAAATGCGATGGGACAGTAATTCGATGGGTCTTTGGCGCGTTTCCCCGGATTTGGAAGCGGACTGATAGTGGTGTGTCTCCACGCGTCAGGAAAGATATGGATGACCACAACTCTTTAAGAACCGTCAAAATGAAATGAAGCATCTCTTCTAAAAGATTACGGAAAAAGAAAAGTGTAGCTAATCGTGTAACCGATCGCCGGCCACCATGTTCATGCCGGCAGATTTTATAGCTTGTTGAGTTTCAGAAACGAAAATGGTAAATCACAGTCTCTTGTATTATCAGAGGCAAACAAATTAGTGTGTAAAGGAAACCAGACTTGCACAAGATCCACGAAGTCTGGTTGGGTATTTCCAGATGAGCTTCACTGAGAGAGACTTTCAGCCCAGAGAGTACTCGAACCATTTCCCATAGTTTGCTTAGCGAAGAAGTAGCAGCTATCAACTCCCAATTGTATGTTTGTCAAGAATGACGTTTGGCACTCCTTAAAATTCGTCTGGTTCGAGCACGCCCATAATTTCGGTCAAGAGGTAAGGTATATCATGATGGCGACGAAGGCGGTAGAAGGCACGTTTCCGACGTGCAAAAGTATTTAAACTTTGGTCGCCCACGATAGTGCTACGATGCCTTGTGATGGGGGTGTGGTCACTGGAATTGTCCGCGGTCACTGCATCATGAACACTATGTGTAATAAGGTCAACATCGTGCTCTAGTGATTTGTAACAATCTCGTTTGACATAACAAAGCTCCTGAAACTTGGCCCAGTCTGTTTTTCGTAAGCTCCAGCGGGATATGATTCGCGAAACTGTGTCAGCAGCTGAATCAAAAAGTAGTGAAAAGTTTAATTGGAAAACGGTCGCTGTTGTGTATATCTACTTCTACAGTCCAATCAAAGGAAGTTCTTATTGAGGGAGAGCACAGCGACAGGCCGATTGTGGTTTGCGTGCCAGTGGGTAAGTGGTGGAAGTGTTATTTCCCTTGTTTAACGAGACAAGTCATGAATATCAATGAACTCCTCAACCAAACGTCCTCGGCGAGTGCTAGCCTCGGCGCCGTTACTCCAAGCTGGGTTGTGACCGTTAAAATCGCAGAGAATATGAAAAGGGCTTTAAATGGGAGTGACCAGGTGATCAAGCTGCCGCGAGAACCTTGCATTATTGTAAGTTGGGGGAATGTACACAGAACAGATATCAATGATGCGGCCATGAAGTCGCACAGAACATGCAACAACCTGTGGGGGTGTGATGAGGGGAAGGTGCGTGTGTGTTATTTCATTTTGATGTAAAGCGTCACCCCACCTTGGCGACGTTCACCGATGTGTCGTCATTACGATATAAGGAATAATTTGACTTTAAATATATAGGCCGGCAGGACGAACCAAGTATCCTGCACAGCTATAATGGTGGGAGCTAATGCTGCAAAAAAGCTTTCATTTCATACCATCTTGAATAAGGCCGCA
>NW_023595989.1:0-5880 GCF_011947565.3 Pollicipes pollicipes
AAATGCTAGTGTTCCAGACGACCAAATTTCTGTGCGGCGTGCCACTCCCGAGACGCACGTAAGTCATCTTACAACGCACCGGATACTCCAGAGTGCTCTGGGTCCGAATCCATACAAGACCTCTGCCCGCCAAAAACTGGCAGAAACCGACCGGGTGGAGCGGTCGGCTTTTTGTCGCTGGTGGAAGCAGAAGTGCGCCCGTCCAAGGACTTCGTCGGCGATATCTGATTTCCGAATGAGGCTTATTTTACCCTCCCAGCCAAGTAAACCGTCAGAGCTGTCATTCTGAGATTGAGGTCCACCCGATGGGGCTGCTTCTTAAGACCTTGATTAATTCGCCTCAGGCAGCTCTGCTTGCTGCCCTCCACTCAACGGATAAAGCATCATCGAACTTTCCTTCTTACAGGGCCGTCACAGCGAGATCACAGCTATCGATATTGAGCGCAATATCTTCATGCCGAATCGATTCTGCGCGGCACTGGAACGGAGGTGCGTTGGCAACCCACCAGTGGGTTCAGCGACGCGAGGAGGCCCCGCACACGGCCTGGACGTCACTGCAGTCAGTGCGAGCTCATCTGGACGGTCGATTGATCTCCAGGAGAGACCTGACCAGTTTGCCAGCGCATATTGCAAACATAACTCTCTAGATTTCTTCTTTATATGGTATCTCAAGGCGCGTATTTACAGATCAGGATCAAAAGGTCTGGATGAGCAAAGGAAAGTTTAAGAAAGCTGTTGGTCAGCGAGAAGTGCCGCAGGGTCGCGTATAAGGCTTACTACAGGGCCGACGTGTGTCTGGTGCGACAAGGAAGAATCCATGAGCACATGCTCTAGATAAAGCGTCTTTTGTCAAATGCTCTATTCTTGTTGCCAAACAATATAATATAAACTGCGTCTTCATTCCACGCTAACATTGTTGGTTCAGTTCTCCGTGTGTAAGATATTGACAATTTAAATGCAGTGCATAGTTGTGGGACATTCATAGGAGAGAGAGAGAGAGAGAGAGAGAGAGAGAGAGAGAGAGAGAGAGAGAGAGAGAGAGAGAGAGAGAGAGAGAGAGAGAGAGAGAGAGAGAGAGAGAGAGAGAGATAGAGAGAGGATATATATATATATATATATATATATATATATAATATATATATATATATATATATATATATATATATATATTGACGGAATTAGGTGGTGTATATACCACCAGCCAGGTGGTATATATACCACCATATATATATATATATATATATATATATATATAATATATATATATATATATATAGTATGTACGTGAAACTGTGCGCAACCCACATTCACTTATTTATCCGCGTTCGCGCACCAAGACAAGCCCACCTACCACATGTATTTGATCCAAAATACATTCACGCTGGCAAAAATGATTGGACCTGCCGGAAGCGGGCCGACCTAGCGTGATGGGCTGCGTGTCTCGCGCATGGTCTGCCACCGGGACGCGACCGAGCGGGCCGGACCAATCATGACCTCGCGTCAGCACCAATATCGCCGGCCTGCGTCACACGTGCCCGGGGCATATGAATACGCTGGCGCGTGTCGCCACAGTCATCTGTTTGTCCGCGACCGCGCGCCGCAGTCGACACGGCGCTGATGGCGCTGGTGTGAGAACGGATGATGCGGCGCTGACGGGCGCTGGTGTGAGAACGGGCGACACGGCGCTGATGGGCGCTGGTGTGAGAACGGGCGACACGGCGCGACGGGCGCTGGTGTGAGAAAGGCGACACGGCGCTGACGGACGCTGGTGTGAGAACGGATGACACGGCGCCGACGGGCGCTGGTGTGAGAACGGACGACACGGTGCGGCGGCGCCGGTGTGAGAACGGACAACACGGTGCTGGCGGGCGCCGGTGTGAGAACGGATGACACGGTGCTGGCGGGCGCCGGTGTGAGAACGGACGACACGGTGCTGGCGGGCGCGGGTGGTGTGAGAACGGAAGACACGGTGCTGGGGGCGCCGGTGTGAGAACGGATGACACGGCGCTGACGGGCGCTGGTGTGAGAACGGAAGACACGGCTGGAGGGCGGGTGTGAGAACGGATGACACGGCGCTGACGGGCGCTGGTGTGAGAACGGGCGACACGGCGCCGACGGGCGATGGTGTGAGAACGGACGACACTGCGTGATGCTGGTGTGAGAACGGACGCAGGCGCTGACGGGCGCTGGTCTGAGAACGGACGACACGGTGCGCGGGCGCTGGTGTGAGAACGCGCGCGCAGGAGCAGCCGGACCCCCTGACAGTCTGGCAGGTTAATGGTAGAAAGAAATTTTCCTTTATGAAGTTGACTTTCTCGGTTCCACCCACAAGCCATTTTTGATTTTTTGCGACGCATCGTTATATGCTAAAAATTAAAAATACTATACGAAATGAGTGGCATCCTTGATGACCCCGATACATACTGATCGTGCTTGCTAGCCCGGTCAATGCAACATCTTTTACACAAAATGACGCTCAGTGGTGGTCATCAAGTCACGGTGGTGAATTGACACGACCTCAAAGTGTTGGTCGTGCGATACCAGCACAATATCGTCACGTCACAGTGCACAAGTCCGCAATAACACGAGTGCCCGCTGTGTCGAGTCGGACGTCAGACATTCAAGCCCCGAGTGTGATGAGCTGTTGCCCACGCTCAGCAGCGTGGATGGGATAACCCACGACGGAGTCGCGCTGTGTCGAGTTGGACGTCAGACTGTAAAGCCTGGGGTGTGATGAGCTGTTGCCCGTGGATGGGATAACCCACGACAGAGTCAGTGCTGTGTCGAGTCGGACGTCAGACTGTCAGGCCTCGAGTGTGATGGGGTGTTGCCCACGCTCAGCAGCGGGACGGGATAACCCACGACTGAGTCAGCGTTGTGTCGGGTCGGACGCCAGACTGTCAAGCCTCGAGTGTGATGAGCTGTTGCCCACGCTCAGCAGCGTGGACGGGATAACCCACGACTGAGTCAGTGCTGTGTCGGGTCGGACGTCAGACTGTCAAGCCTCGAGTGTGATGAGCTGTTGCCCACGCTCAGCAGCGTGGATGGGATAACTCACAACTGAGTCAGGTCGGCTGACCAACGGCGGGACATGCCGTGGGAATGACGGTATTTCCAGAATAGTTCGCAAACTTGCCGCGGTCCCTCCTAAGCCTGCCAAAAATGTAGCTTCAAGACCGTATGCGTGCAAAGGACAGGGTTTCTTGATCAAACCCTCCATGTTCAAAGTAGTTTTTATGCATTGAGGTTTGCACCACCGTTAAGCATGATTATGTATCATATTCTATATAAACAAGACGCTATGTATTTGTATTTTAAGTTGCCGCAATGTATCTTGGCAACACGACTTTTTAGTGTTTGCGACTTCAGGCAGTTGACTCAAATGCCGTTTGTTAAGTAATGCACTCCAGTTGACAGCTAAGATTACAATTGAGTAGACTTAGCGTAACACTCAGCGTTCGTTATGCGTGTGCATCACATGGCATGAATAATGGTCACGCCAAGCTTAATGCTCAGGCATGCACAGCGGTGGATCAAACTGCTTTTCTTAGCTGAAAATCGCTGATCATTTCTAGCTCTGACAAATCATTCAAACAATATAATAATATATATATATATATATATATATATAATATATATATATATGGAAAATGATAGATCATGGACCAAACGATAATGAATACAATTCAGAAATACATGTATGCAGTGACGAAACTCGTACTTTGACTGCAACATTGATAGATTGAATGACCGGATGAAGGAAGACTTTGGCGCCACATGTGCTGACCGCTCAGTGATTGTTTTGTTCGAAAAACAGTCTACGAGCGAACATAACCCAAGCTATGAAACACTCGTAACGACGGCACTGAGCCTGTTGATCGATAGTGGTAATATGCTGTAGAAGCCAAGAAGGCGGCCTGTCAAGGTTGTTACCGCCTGAAAAATTTAGACCGAAAAACAAGAAGTCCTTATATCATACCAAAGGCATGCAGCCTCTGATAATGCCTCGGCGGTGTTTGTTTGACGCGCCGATTGGGGCTCAGGACTGCAAATCAAAGGCTCGCAAAATACATGTTTTGGCACACCACTCTGAATGGCTGGCTGGTATTGACCCGGCCGACCAAGGCGGTCTGGACGCAGCATCGATGCCACCCTTTTCTAGACGGTCAGGTAAACTGAACATAGCAGGCCTCCAGCACCCGCGCGGAGACCCTTCGGGCAGTTGTCGTCCTCACCTGGCACATGGCTCCTCCTTCCGGTGTCCGTCCTAGGCGGTAAGAGGGCGCGAGAGGGAGAGAGGGAAAGAGAAGGAGAGGAGGGGGAGGGAGCCGGTACCACTGCCGGCTGGTCGGTCAGTTCAGAGGAGGGAGGGGGAGACGCGCACCACAAGTCCGTGTCGGGGCCATCACTGGCGGCCGCCCTACGAGGCCGACCGGATAAACGCGTACCAGATGATGCACGTGACCACGCAGATGAAAATGAAAATGAAGAACACCACCAGGAACACGCGCCAAGGCTCCATGGTCGCGGCGATCAGAGAGGCGCCGGCGGCGGTGGCGCAGCGGGCGGGGCGGGGGCCGGCACGTGGCGGCGGCGGGGCATCAGGCGGCGCCGCGGCCCGGCCTGCCCACGCGCCCCTCACACGCGGCCCGGGCGGCGCTCTGCATCGGGGGCACCACAACGGCCGCGCCTCCGACCTCGTGTGCCGCCGCCGCCGTCCGCGCGCCGCGCCGGGCTAAATCGATTGTTTTGGAGTGCGCGGGCGGCGGGTGGGGCGGCGCGCCCCCAGGGGGGCCGCGAGAGCCAGAGGTCAGTGCGAGTGAGGCGGATTCCTCGGAGCGTTGTGTTGGGTTCATGCTGGCTGGTCGCGCAGTAACGCTGCCTGGTTCAGTGGGACGTTGTGTTGGGTTCATGCTGGCTGGTCACGCAGTAACGCTGGCTGGTCGCGCAGTAACACTGCCTGGTAACACAGTAACGCTGGCTGGTCGCGCTGGAGCGCAAGGGAATTTCGCGGTCTGTTCTCGCAGTAGGAGAAACAGATGGCGTCACTGCAAAGTGTTGATAGAGCGATCTGTTGAATTCGGCTTCAGCGAATCAGTCGGGTTAGGCTCGCCCCGCTTTGCTGTGACCGCAGTGATGTTACAACGCTTGTGAATTTGATGTCGTATAGAAAACAAGCCATTTCATTTGCTGCAGATGGTAAAACACGGTTTAGTTTGTTTGTTTATTGAAATTCAAAACGGTATAGTCGAGATGAACAATTTTGATGGAACATGAAAACATATGTACAGTGCTTAAACCGAGCAGCAGGGATTCGGAATATGCAAACGGCACATTTATGTTACCAGCAAAATCCTGCTGTAAGCACCAACTCGCGAACACTGGCAAACAAAGTAATCGGTCACGACATAAAGGCCATTCTGCTCCACACAAAAATATTTAAAGTCTGGTAAGGTACTCTGCGCGGGGATGCTGTCTGGCCAGATCCCTAAGTTTGCACTGGCATAGTCACTCAATAAACAGCAAGATGACACCGGCGATCAACAAACGACAGAAATAAGAGGTGTTTCGGATACTGCAGCAGCAACGTGAGGGGAGTATTTTAGCTCGCTCGATACATGACCAACTGAGCTGCTGACCGGTCTACAAAGCCATTATGCAGGGACAGTACAAGCATGATGCATTGTCATCTATATCCAGACAAAATAGCGAGAACGACGGAGGAGGGTCCATGGTACATTGAATCTGGATGAGTTGAGAGGCAGCATCTGTGCACCATCCGACATAATATTGCTTCTATGTGTCGGTACATTATCAGCGAAGGGCTTTGCACGCGCAAAGCTCTCACTGTTTTACACGAGCAGTGCGCCAGAAGTTCGG
>NW_023595991.1:0-32223 GCF_011947565.3 Pollicipes pollicipes
CCTGAATCTCGAGCTGCTCGCCGAGCCGGCGCAGCTGCTGCACCAGCTCCAGGTCGGCCGAGCCGCGGCAGCCGCCGATCAGCACCAGCCGCGCCCCCTCCGCCAGGGCGCCGAACTTGAGCACGAACAGCGCGAAGCTGCGCAGCTGCCGCACGCCCGTTAGAGGCGTTCAGATCGAGGTCGTGTGCAACATAACACTGCACACCGCCGCCCCATCCCCAGTGCGTGGACGCATTGTGACATCTCTCGCGTGCATATCACTGCCGTTGCATTCACTCATGTGCGGCCAGCTTCTTTTCCTCCCCCTCACTGACGTGCAGCCCCAGCACGTCCTTCCGTTCAGCCTGCAGCTCCAGCCCTCCCTCCCATTCACTAGCCTGCAGCTCCAGCCCTCTCTCCATTTCACTAGCCCTCAGCTCCAGCCCTCCCTCCCGTTCACTAGCCTGCAGCCCCAGCCCTCCCTCCCGTCACTGACCTGCAGCTTGTGCTCCTTCTCGGGCCTGAAGTGCGCTATCGACACGATTGTCTTGTCGCGACGGCCGTCCAGAGGCATCTCACCCAGCCGCCACGTGTCACACGGCGGGTACACTACGCGCACGGCGTCAGGTCGGCGCCAGGCTCGTGCCACTTGCCGCTGCGTCCACGTGCTGTTAGCGATGACTAGGTGCGCGGTGGCGCCGGCCCGCCGGTGCAGCTCGTCAAAGAGCCGGTGGAAGACGAGGGCGGCGTAGAAGACCAGCCGGCGACAGAGGCGGCAGAGGCAGGAGCCGCGTGTCAGGCGGCTGGTTTCCCACAGATGCAGCTGGCCGGCTGTCGGAAACGGCTGGTGCACGTAGCAGGTCACGCCGCAGCCCAGCAGACGGAACACGGGCAGCACCAGCACCAGCTCAGACGAGTTGACCAGCACGTCTGCGGGATGAGTGGACGGGGAAGGGGAGGTGAGACGAACAGTGGGACAAACGGCGTCCACGTGTCAGCGCCACCGAGGCAGGGTTTCAGTGCTGAGGCGCCTCCTGCTCCAGCCACAACTTAGTTGTTCTCGTAAATCGGAACTTATTAACTCATCACTGGCCCAGCAACTGAGGTTTTGACAGAATAAGGTGTTATATTATTGCCTATCAACCAGCTGTTTAGCAAGGCACTCAAGTGATCACCGGCGGCCACCCAGTCAGATATATAATTTGCATATGAGGGTGTGCTGTTACATCGTCATGTTGACTGGCTGACTTGTCCAAGGTTTGTTTTATTCTGCTTGCAACGATTGATTCTTTATGATACTCCTTATGACGCAAATAGTTGTGTGATTTTTTACAAAGCATATCCTTTTCTTCTTCATGGAGGGTGCTAATTATCCGCTTCGTTTAGGAAGTGGCTCATGTGGGCTGCTCATTAAACATAAGTATTCATAGCAACGTATCCATCTTATGGTTCCGTTATCATTAAACCTTGTCCAGTAGGACAATCCAGTCAACTACCGGCTGTTGTACCGCAGCAGTCCGTCCCGGTCCCGCGGTGCCCCTCCCCCCCCCCCCCCGCCTGACCTGGCAGCAGCCGGCAGATTGCTCCAACGACCAGCACGGCGGCCAGTGGCGGCCAAGCTGCGGCCAGGCAGCAGCTGCTGGCGATCGGCCAGCAAGCCAGGCCAGCCGCAGACGCACCAGCTTCAGCTGGGCCGGTACGCACAGGCCGAACGTGCGCCAGACGCGCGGCGCCACCTCACGGCAGCGGCTCCTCCTCGCCCGTGAACACGTACAGACGGTGCTGTGGGTACCTGCCGGAGCCGCTCGCGGCAGCGACATTTATGTACTTTTAGCACAGGCAAAATCAATATTACAACACGCCGAAGATGAGGAATTTGAACACTTCCGCTCTTATATTAACTTTGCCCCCGCAGATGGCCTTTTGTCGGTAGACGCATCTTCAATGTCGCCGGCTGACAAAGCCAGTCGGAGGCGAGGCTGGGATGTCAGAAGCCTCCGCGGCCGCGTGGCTCGCGCTGTGCTGTCTCACCTGCGCTCGAGGCGCGCGGAGCGCCGACCAGAGCACCCGCTCTCGTCCGTCCCCGACGTTCAACCACGGGTGGAAGAAGGCCACATGACGGCCGTTCTCTCGGCAACCAGGCGCGTTTCCGGCCAAGGAGCTGCCGGCACCGGCGGGTCACGGGGGTGTCACACCGAGTTCACCGGGGCCACACTGAGGCTTGCCGAGGTCACATGGTCAAGCGCCGGCACAGGGACAGGTCAGGTAGGCGTCACGTGGTCGTATGGATGGTCAGCTCGGGATTACGTGACGGCAAGGAACTGTTCGCTTCTTTCCTCTCAGGTCAGGGTTTGCCCTGGTGACAAGGAACTGCTCACTTCAGAGTCAAGCTCTGAATGAAACGCTGCCAAATGTGGCAGGTTAGGTAGGCTGGGCAATGTCAACCGGAAACGGCTACCGGTGGTTCCTCTGGTTCACTACTTTCCAAAGCCAGCTTGCGGCGAAGATATGAAACGGATCACGGGCAAAAGTGACTGCTAAATTGCGTTATGTCACATGTTGACATAGAAAAGCCACCCAAAAACTTGTCGATTAATAACAGCCCATCAAGTGTGTATCTGACTCAGAGTGATTGTCTTTGGAGGCATGCATGTGTTTTGCTCCTATACAGACCGTTTCCTGTTCAAACGACTAAAACACGGCGCTCCTTGGGACCTTTCACACGACACCACAAACACGACATCACAGTGTGCGGTTTGCTTGATCATTACAATAAGCACTAGCCTGCATAGCTACAGAACTTGCTTGCAGATAAACGCACACTTGGGTATTCCGGGGCGCGCTAATTGTCAAGGTCATTTGCGAACGGGTGCTTGTTGTCATCGTCCCGCTAGAACATAGGCTCCAGCTTCAAATAGGCGATTGCCACATCGAAATACTTACCGTACTGAGGAGTGATAGGTAGATGACAACAGGGATGATCCCCATGCAGAGTATACAGAATGTTACCCAGGACAGCAAGGTTGGCGATGATTCGCGCAGTCACTTCTCGTCGCATCTGAAAATGCCAGCGCGATATAAATCGGATTTGGCCGGAGCGATGAGCACCTGAGATCGGATTACCAGGAGCGATAAGCACGTGCGAATCGGATTTGGCCCGAGCGATAAACCCGTGAGAATGGCTTTTGCTTGGGCCGTACCTTTGGGGGATGGAAAATATTTTGTTAATAGGCCGGTTCAGCATAGTGCGTACCTGCGTAGGCATTGCACACGTGTGCGTCGTTTGAACCATTATAAAGATCTCCAACTTTTTTAACACCGCATGAGACATGACGAAAACAAGTTATTGTTTTTAAAAAAAAAACAATCTGTTTAAGTTCTTCGGACCCGAAAACTGTCGCTGAACAAACATAACCATCACTCCGGTGCACGAATACTGAGCACGCAGCCCGTCGTTATGTAATAAATAACGGAAGGCACCCGGGGACGTCCACCGGAAAGGGCTCCGGCCAAGGACTTCGCCCTTCAATCTAAGACGAAAACACAATACACTATGAGAATATTTACGATTAATAGGGGTAGTTAGTTGCAGACCAGGCGGGCCCGCTCCTCTCCGCCCGACGGCCGTCTCCAGCCTGCCGGCCAGCCTCTCAGCACGAGTCACTGTCCTGGGTCAGCGCCCGTCCTCGCCGCTGCGGGCTGACCGACCGTTTCCACCGAGATCCCGCTTCAGACGCCGTGGGTCAGACGCCGTGTCAAGGCCACACGTCAAGCCACGTGGTCACGGTGCGATTCCAAAGCCAGAGCCGCGGTCGCCCGTGGCGGGCGGACCGTTGCGGGTCAGTTGGTCAGCGGCGGCTTCTGTGATGCAGTTTGAAGGCTTGCATGTTGTCATTTTGTTCACAGGCACGGAATCTAAGTTCATTTCATTATAGGTAAGTCAAGCCTTTTATAGCAGAGTTGCAGTGATGAGTCGGCTATTTGTACATTGTCGAGCTAAAAAACATGGTTAAGACCGTATTTTTTCAATTTTGTCGGGTAATAGAATGCTTCCATTGCAATGCTCTAATGGATAAACGTTTGAAGATCACTACGTAAAGCTGTCGGCCTGATATCGCAAAGCTTAAGCGATTCATTGTCCGTGCTTTGTGATTGGTACCAAAACGAAAGGTGAAGCCGAACCGGCGACGATTACATGCGACGATCATGCAATTATATGTTTATTATGTGCAATTAAATGACGGGGAACAACGTTGTGCCGTCGTTTGCTTAGCTCTTCACTGGACCCGTCGATTTATATGTGACTGTGTTGACACCCAGTGGCGTAACCAGGCAAGGATTTCACCCAGAAAAGGGTCAAATCGGGACATGGGAACCTTCCACCAAGTAGCCCCACTTTGTCGCCATATACGCCTGTTCTGTTTTGTTCTGTTTTTTGTCGAGGATTCTTTTAAAGCTCGGAATCCCACTATGAGGCCTTGAGGGACCGTTTTGAATGTTGTGAAAGCCCAAGAGGGCTGAGATGTCTAGTACCTTTCAACAACCTCAACCAACGGAGGCCTATTCACCAGTTGCAATGCTGTTGATAATGTCATCTACAGAGTGTGAGGCAAATACTTACCGGTACGCTATACAGCTATGTACCTCATTCATGGCAATAAGTAACGAACAGACACGTTGAATTGCTTCGAAACGTTATTGTGTATCCTGTAGTTTGCCCATAGGTGCACTCTTTTCGAGTTTTTAGCATGACGCTCCCCTAACCAGATGTTTCCACTCCAATATCAGATACTGGACGCGTGGTTACACTTATGATCTCAGAACCTCGACGTTATTTCATACTTTTAACCTTCCCCACTTTGAAACAAACGCCTAGTTTGTTAACACGCGCCCGAGTGGTCGAGTGAATACTATTTGCTGGGGTGGGTCAATTTAAACCCCACCGAGATCGCGAAAACAAAGAGAGCTGGAGACATTGAACTCACAGGGTGAGTTGTTCTGTTTGTGAACTCACTTGTGTCAAATCAGAGGTCCCTAGGTCATGGCCTTATGGTCAAACCAGATAAAACCAGGCCAAGCACCTGATTGGTTTTCAAAGTACTCCCAGACGTTCTCGTGTAAGCGTCTTGAACCTAGATGCCTGTTCCAAGCAAAGGTGTACTGGTTTTCATTGAAGGCCAGTTGCCTTTTCCCTTTTAGAAGGTTAAGGTGACCAATACACTACGACTTTGCTTTTTTGTCGTTTCAATGATAATTTCGTTTTTGTCAATAAGGGCCGGGGATTACGCAAGGCGGTATTTTCCTGAAGACAAAATGTTTACCCGGGGCACTCTAGCTCAGTGACCTTCTTTGACCTTTGAGAAGCCCATGGCACAGGTCTGTTGCGGTTCCTGCTAATAATGAATTCGAAAGGAGCACCAGAATCCATCCCATAAACAAGCTCGAGGGTAAAAGCGGGATTATTTTGATCACCGTCTGATCTTAATGCCTGATTATTATTTTTTAATTAGAGCCCTTTCGACCAGAGATGATCATTTCAGGGCTATGAGATGAAGGAATATGGTTAACGGTGGGGCAGACTCGCATGCGTCTGGGGACCAACCGCCGAGCTTTAACCCGCGCATGCGCGCTGGGCACCCAGTCGGGGTCCCCTTCCCACGGGGCTTTCGACCCACTCGTGACTGACGCACGCGGCGTGCCCCGGATAAGCGGGATGCCGCTAGGATGCAGGATAAAGCAAGACAGAGGATAAGAAGGGCGGATGTCTTGATATTTGATCTTAGATCAATGCAATGGATCGTCACTGCAAGTCCAATTGATATATTGCTCTAAAGCGGTCACCGAGATGTATGGCCTCCTCCAACATTTCATTGTCACATCAGATCGAGGGATTCCCTGGTCATGGCTATGGCTGACATCCATGGTCTGACCTTTTCAAATCATAGGTCATCGACCTTACAAGACGCATCTAATACTGGTTAACAATATGTCTGCTATGTAATTATTTGCAGCCATGTTAGCACTGGCGCGGCTACACCACGCCATTCCCTCACGCTCCCCGTCGTCTGTAACGCTCGTTCGTAACGCCGTTCGGAAATAATTCTGGTAAACCTTCGGGAAGCCCAAATTGATCCCCACCCGAGCGCGTGTTAAAAGTGTTCACCTCTCATTGACGAAGAGCAGAGGCCGGATGCGTGTTATTCAGTTCGGCCAATAGATTTAAGTGTGCTATTGAGCGCAAGTTGCTGGTGTGCAGCGTTGCTTGGGGCAACTCCATGTGATTTAACATGTAACCATCACGGTCGCTTCCCCTATTACCAGAAATGCAAGGTATAGTGTAGTTTAAGGTTACGAGATGGCAGCACAATTCATGTGCAGGATCAGCTGTCCGTCAGCTGGCTCCGCGTTCTGTGGTACGGAGCGATCGCGACGATAGCCGCGTCGCGTGGGCTGTTTGAGTCAGGGTAGTCAGTGCGAGGTGGTCGCGCGGAGAGGGAGTATGCGGCGAGTGCGGCATTAGTTTTAGCTTCATTAGAAAAGTTGGTTTAATTATGGACATAGCGCGTGCTTTAAGTGATCTGTGCATGTTCTGGACATTCTTCGGAGCGGTTTTCTTCGCAGGTGTGTGGACGAGCGATATCGTAGATAGGGGTTTTGGAAGCAGGCCCCTGTTTACTAAATTTGAGTCGGTGTTGAGGAACCGACACCTTGTTTTTTGGCGTAAAGTTGTAAAGATAGCTTGTCAATTACCATTTGGGGGCGTTTGAGCTCGGTGCTATTGAAATAGTTGCTTAATTTGCTTGCACATTTTGCCATTTTCGTCGTTCGAAATCCCCAACGTGTCTTAGTTTCCGATCTGAACGAATTGAAGCGAGCATAAGCATAAGCGAGCATCATTGGTTTGTTTGGTTGCTCTATCCGCGCTGGGCCTCCTCATTTTGAGCAGTTCAAAGCATAGACGAAATGTCGACAAACATATACGTCCGATAGTTCATCCGACAGATAGTCCGATCATTTTGCGAAACTGCATCTGACTGTTGTCAGATGCAGTTTTGCAAAATAAATTAGGGGCATGGTAAATAAGCTAAACCAGCCCTCAAAATGCGAAGGCATGATTTCTTCCGGGATCTCACACAATTTTTTCTCAAAGTTGGGGGGGGGGGGGTAACCTCCCCTAACTGAACAGAAAGTTACACCCTCACATCGGATAAGACATGCCTGCAATTATTGTTCCAAAATGCAGAGATCATGCCGGCTTGTTATGTGCCCTCACCAGGAGCGCCACCACTACCTCACCAGGGACGTCACCACGACCTTTCTAGGGGCGTCACCACTACCTCTCGAGGCTGGAGGACCAACTCATTGTATCGGTGGGGGAAACTTAAAGGAGTGTTCCATATTTGTAGGGGTTTTGAATTGAAATAGCCGATCTGGAAGATCTGTGGGTGCAGTCCACAGCCTTGTCCTAAAGACCCCGACCCGTCTAGTTTCTGAGCTACACGCCCGCGAAGATGGACAGGCTTTTCGGGGGGGGGGACTATTTCAAGGTCACCCAGTCACCCATGACGCCATAAGAATGTCATTTACATCCTGTCAGTCTATTTGCCATGCGGCGATCAAGGCCAAGAAAAATATAATTGTCGAGTCGAGTCATATCTGACGTTCGTGAGAGCGATTTCCAGATATAGCGGCCGTTAATTGGCTTTTAACGAATGTTTTTCAGTATACAATGACGTAAGCAAACAATGACGCTATCGAGGAGCATATTTTTAAAACGGACAAATTTTGTCGTCTAGAGAAGTCTTTTCCCACGTAAAAGTATACCTGTAGTTATAAGTGAGCTTATTTCGTCATATCTGACGCCAGCTTCATTATCTTGAAATGTGGAACATTCCCATGAACTGGTTCTCAACGGACAAAACCGATAACCCAATCCTCTGGCGGATGAGCGAGATGAGACTAGCATGGCTCTAGTCCCTCCGAGACAGTTGTCAGGACAGTTTTCCCTCTTCGGTCTGATTTGGCGTAATCGGCGCTACATTCGGTGCCTGGCTCGCGCCGAGATCTGATGGTGTTGGTCCGCCCTAACCCAGACCGCTATTGCAGCCTTCGTTAAAGCACAGCATCGTTTCCGTTGGAGGGAGGGGGGGGGGGGGGGCACGCAGGGTACGCATGATGTGTCATTGGTGATACGACCAGCTAAGAATGTCACAAAAAGGGGAACGGAAAATAAAAGGTTAGGTATAATTTTTTCCTTGCATCACCATAGGGCGAATCAGAGGTGTTTTCACGAATAACAGCACCAATGTTTTATGCCTGGGATCACGCCAACTGACAACGAGGGGCGGCTGCCGCTGTGGTTTGGCGGGACTGAAGCTTCGGGACTGTCGGATCGTCGCTGCTACCAGGGGTTACATCAACCGAGGGCTGATGTTGCGTGGTCCAGAGATGCAGTTTCCTGTTCAGTTGGGGGAGGAGGGCCCCCTCCACAACCTGGGCTCCAGCCCCCCCCCCCCCCCCTACTGTGAGACGAAAGTGTGCCAGAATCTGGGGAAGAACCTGTTAGTCGATGTGTTTTGGGGGTGGGTTGCGTCACCTCTCGTTGCTCAGCCCCCCCCCCCCCACACCTCAATTTAAGAGACTATGCCCCTGACCTGCCAGTTCCTCCCGTTGGTGACGTCGAGGAGGGTGAACTCAAACCTTCGGAAACGTGGAGACTTCCCTGAGCCTGCACGCCCCCGTTAATCTCCGCTGTTTTCACCATGCATTTATGACCACCTTCAGAACTGGGGCTGTCAGGATCCATTATCAGACCCTCCTTGTACTTTTAATGCGATACATCTTTGACTTCGGCGTTCACAGTATGGCTGAACCAGTTTTGGCACAAGAATGAAACGTTTGATCGTGAGGCACTATTGCCTTAGGAATTCTTTCATGGCGAATGCCCCATTGCCGATTGAAAACTCGCGTGCATTTGTGCCGCTGCTGTGGTTCACGGCTGTCGTGTAGCGCGGAGAGGCGTGAGCACTGCTGGTCTCGATCGCACGCTCTCTCGGTACGAGGCAAGCCATCATCATCTGTACCTGCGCGTCCCTGCGTCGTACGCCATCACCATCTGTACCATTGCACTCCGGAGATCCTGGCCTCGGCCTCTTCACCCGTTTTGATTTCAGAGATCATCTCGGAAAGAGCAAACGATAGGTATCAATAGTTAGCCAAGTTATCCCAGAAAACGCGTGTAACCAATTGGCAAACTACTGAGGCAAGGCAGCTTGGGCGACCGCCTTGAGTGAGGGACAGGCCAGAACCCCATTCAGTTTATTAGCTTTGTCCGCTGGTTTGACTATGAAACCCGGACTTTGATGCTGCAGATACACGTACGACGCCGGCAGTTCCCGCAGTCTGTAGACTGCTGCCTTCACGTGCTTCACCTTGGGGTGTGGGGAAGTGGTTTGCACGCAGATAGCCGCAGGGGCGTACGAACTTCACAGTGACTGGGAGGACCGGCCGTCTTTTTGAAGTCGGTTCCTCCCATGCGTTATGATCAAGATCCTTATCTCTCACAAAGAGCGGGAGGGTCATTCCCCCCCCCCCCCTCTGCACATCCCCTGTTTCCACACCCGCGGATGGCGACCCTATTACGACGCACCTCCCCGTCCATAAAACAGTATCGTTGCTCCGCAAGATACGAGATACGACAGATTCCCGGGATTCTGTAGAGCCTATCTCCGGTGTTGATGTCTTGTAGAATCTGCGTAACTGAACACGTGCAGCATGCATGCCTAGTGCACACTAGTCGCTGTTTCTGTAAATATGCCGCTGTAGCTTTGGCGATGAATTCCACAAACGGTAGGGTGTGAAACTTCACGACCGTTCGCTGCACGTCCACCCCGAGTTTACCGACGCTTATCGGCATCGGGCCGTCGCTGATCCCTCATCGCTCTGCGGTGTCCCCGCAAACCCGTGTGTAAACAGTGCGGCGAGCGGCCGAAGCCGGAGGAGGAGCCGGCGCCGCGTCAGCTGTGTATGTGTGCGCGGCCGTATTAGGCCGTGCGAGTTCGCCTGGCTGGATGACGGTGCGCCGCGGCCGGCCGTCGCCCGCCGCGCTGACACGGCTCGGGTCCGCTCCAGGATGCGTCAGACGCGCCGGGCTCTGACCAGTCCGTGCAGTGGAAGGCGGCGCGATGCCGGACAACAACGGGCTCTCCGTCGAGTCGACGCAGGCTTCGGATCACTTCGACCAGCTGTGCGCGGCGCAGACGCTCAAGGGCATCCTAGGTCACTACAGGAAGCTGTGCGCGGCCCTCAACCTCACGCCGGCACAGTTTCCTGAGTTCTACCCGAAGTTGAAGGTAAGCATGTGTGTTTGCCCTCCGCGTGTAAGCCGGAACTGCTCGTCACAACTGGGACCAGAAGCGTAGGAATGTGCCCAAAAGTAGGCTCGCCAAACCCTTACTTCAGTGAATTCTTGCCTCCCATCGACATAGTTATAAACATAACAGCGTGTGAAACTTTCACGAAAGCGTGCGGGCCGTGGCCGGTCTTGCCTCTCCCGCTCCCATGGCCAGCATAGCAGCTGTGTGCGACGTGACGCTCTGCCTGCCGCGCCCTCTGGTCTCCCCCGGGAGCGGCGTCCGGCGCCGGGCTCATGGGTCCAACCCGACTCGTGGAGCGACCTTGTCACGTCTGTGCGGCGCACTGTTTCGACCACCTGTGTGCCGCTGCCGTCGGAGAGACCGTGCAACGTCACCACCTCCCCACGCGTGCCGGTGATGCCGCAAGTGAGCGGGGGCATCAGTGAGCGCATCCATTCGACCGGCGTCGCCCCCGACGCCTCAGCCTCCACCGCGGGGCACCTGTCGCACGGCTCGAGCAGACGGGCGACGCAAGGCCAGAGCCGGACGTGTGCCACGGCGAGGGGTCCAGCCCGCTCTGGGCCTCGGGCGCTGGCGTTCCTCGGCGCTGTTCCGTACTAGGCTTGAACTTCAGTCAGCGCCCGAGCACACCGACAAACGCGGCCCGTGAAACAGCTGGCGAAGTGCCTCCTACGCGCCTCGCAAGATTTGGTCAGGCCCGGTCGTCGCGGGTCCAAGACGGCCTCCCGTGCGTGCGGCGTGCTCCACAGACTAGCGCGATGACTATGTGCTCTGACGCCATATATGCTAGCGAGTGCTTCGATCAGGGTTGGTCACAGCGCCAGCATGGTGTTCCGTTTATGGTCGCTGAAGTGATTTTGCACTGGGCAGTGTATGGCTGCCCTCAGCCCGCGGCCTTTTTACGCTCTGACGAGTACACGGAGGCCGTAACGTGACCCTGGGTAGAGCCATGGTGGTGACGCGTGATATGTGCAGCAGTGCTCGGCTCCTGCCGGTAAGGCCGGCGCTTGCGCGGCTGCTGGGGGGCTGCAGACGAGCTGGCGCCCCATATAAGCCGTGTTTACCGGGGGCGTCTCCTAACACGTCGCCTCCCGAGATTGCAGCTCGAAGAATACGCGAGGCAAAAAGAAGAGTGCATTTGTCGAAGACACATGATTGTGTTAGAATGAGGTGACGCGTCAAAATTATAGTGCATGCATCTTTATGAGCTCGTAACGCCTATGAGTTCGCCCCCGTCATCCCCTCGGCTCGGGGCAGAGCGTCCGAGCCGGCTGTCCACGTCAGCTGACCGCGCGAGCTTGGGCCTGGCGGTCGGCCGGCTGAATCGCCCGGCTGGCGGACCGCTGGCCGCTGACGCCCACTGCCGCTGGCGCCCGCTCGTACATCCTCCATCACGGAGAAAGCCCGCTAATGGGTCCGAAGTGAGCCAAACTGTGGAGGTGGAAACGGCGTCCGTGAGGATTCTAATGACTCGCGGGGAGACCAGAAATGGGCGCAGCTGGCTGCTGGGCGGAAGGAATTGCGTGGAGCACCGATGATACTGATGCTGATCTCGTCAGAATGAGGCGGAAGTCAATGATCAGTTGCCAATGCATTTTTCAATATATACCATAACGCATCCTGAATCTATGCAACTTAACATAAGCCGTTAATATCTTGTTATGAACTGAATGGGGTCTGCCCTCCTTCCAAAAAGAGAGTTTTGTTTTCAGGAAACGAGCAGAACATTAAGCTTTCAAAAAGCAGGTTTTCAAGCGTCATGAAATACCAACGGCATTTTTTTTCTTTTGGACATTTACCCTCGGCAATGAAGCCATGGCCTAAACCATCGCCATAATTGCCAGCAGCGGTATGTTGCACTCGTTTCACTTACAGTCCGTGTGGGCACTGAAACTGTGCAGAAATATCATGCAACTGTTGTGGAAATATTATGCTGGCGTAAAGAGATGCCGGCTAACAGGAAAAAAGTGATGTGCACCAGGCTGTCGCAAATTTCTGTGTTGTTAACGCCCCAGCAGGCATTTTCCGACCAACCCAACAAGTTAAATGTATCAAATAGCATCTACATCAGAGGCGTAGTTTCAAAAAATGGGTTGGGGGTGAACAGTGAAAAATAACCCAACTTCTCACCAAAACATGCCAACAAATCGGTGTCTCGCCCGATTTGACCCACTCTCTTCTCAAGTGTGGGGGGGGGGGGGAGCTGGAGCCCAAGTTGCCCCCCCCCTCCCCCCAATTGAACAGGAAACTACGCCCCTGAACCACGTGCAATGAGTGGGTCGTGAGTAACACGCAGACGCTGTAATTGGCCCATTAACCGGATGCTTTTTTGAACCGTCCTATGCCTTTGATCGCCTCTGCCTGTAGCCAGCCAACGTCTTTGGCCTACTGCAGCGGCTCCTGAGCGCTAGCGAACAACGCCACGCTGTCCGCTCAGCCGGCGCGGCTGCCATACCGTTGTCGGCGAAGTTGGCCCGTCGACTGGTCAAGCGGGTTGGGGGACTGTTGATCGGACAAAATGGTCACCGAAGTAATGCGGCGCCGTCCGTTGTGCTGCTCCCGTATCGGTAGGGCTGGGCGTGTCCCTGCGTGGCCTGCAACTGTCGCCCCCCCAGCTCAAGTGCCACAAACCAAACTGATTTTCGAGGAGGGGAGAGACTGCTGCCGCCCTCACACGCCGTCGCCGTCTGCCTGCGCCGGAATCGCGCTGTTGCGATGCTCTTTGCGCCGGTCCGGGTTGGTCGACGCCCCGGGCTGGAGCGTCATCGCTCGCCGGCCGACCAGCTAGGGGACGGCGCGGCCCGCCCGAACCATCTGCTGTCAACGGATTTGTGCGATCCCGACGTCATGTGACGCCACATGACTGGCTGGGCGACCGCTCGCGGCGGGAAGCCGGTGAACTGAACGGACTAGACGGCCAGGTTGGCGCGACTTTGACCTGCGATGAATTAGCGGTCTCGGCGCGGTGACGTGTCACGTGATGGTGGCGCGCGCTGGGCAGTGTTTGGCCTTCTGTGGCGTCCGTGATAAGATAGCAACAGCCGGGCGTCCGAGTCCGGGCCCTTTACTGAGCATCGAGGAGGCAGTAAGCGGATGTGTAATCATCACTTGAGGGGCGGGTGCGAAGGTGCGGGGCGGGTGGACCAGCGTGATATGTGACCTCCCGTGTCCTGCCTTCTGCAGTCTGCTGACCGGCCGGGCACCACTGCAGGAGAGGGGATGGGGAAAGAGGGAGGAGGGGTGGGGACGGAGCGCGTCCGCGGCCGGTTCGCCGACCGCTCTCTCTCTCCCTCCCCACCGGTGGACGCGGCGCGGCCGGCTGGCTCATGACGACACGCTCCGGGGATGCGGCGGAGCGGGGCGAGGCGATGACCTTGGGGAACCTGTCGAAAGGAATGCCCGGGACGTGCCGCCGACCGTGCGGGGACGGCGTCGACCGCCGGCCCGGGGAGGCTGCGCTCGACGCAGCATCGACCGTGACCGTGTCACGCCGGCGGTGCCTTGTCTCGTGCGGGTGCTGACATCGTGCATCGATGGCTGTATCCTGCCATGGACGCGCGGGATCAGCATGTCACGTGACTAACGCCACTGGATCTCCCGTGTGCCCGTCCGCCTGCTTGATCCCTCCCATCTCGCTCCACTTCGTGGCACTCATGTGGCCTGCGTTTGGTCGCGGCTGGGACGGCACCGACTGGCGCTAGTCGTGTCCGCGGTCGTTAGGAGAGCTCAGCTGGCGCCGTCACCTCCCGCCGCCGTCAGCTGGTGACCCGGGCCGCTACCGGCTGACAACGGCCGCCTGGCCCCAGCCCCGGGCACCGTGCCCCGGGCGGGTCGCCAGCAGACGACGACACTGCGCGCACCTGGGGTGCCGCCGGTGACGGCTATCGGGTCACGTGGTGGACAGGCGCTGGATGGCCAGTGAGCGAACAACGGGACGCACCTGGGGTGCCTCCGGTGGCACCTAGCGTGTCACGTGGTGGACAGGCACCGGTGGTCACTCAGAGGACGGCACCTGGGGCACCTCTGGCGACACCTAGCGTGTCACGCGCTGGACAAGTACCGCTGGTCGGTGAGCGGACAGCGGGGCGCGCTGGAGGCACCCCGCGCCCAGCGTGGCGGGTATTAGGTCACGTGCTATACAAATAGCAACGGTCAGACAGCGGGAGGTGCGGCACGCGCGGGCCTCGGTCGTCCCAGCGGACTGCCGGTTATGGGGTCATGTCCTGACCGACTCCAGCGGTTGGCCGGACGGGTTCGGCTCGGGTCGTCCCAGTGAGCCTCGCGGGACCGTTACATCCCAGCCATGGAAATGCTGGCGGGTGATCTGTATGTTACGTAAAGTGCAGGTGGCGTGCCATGTGTCTTATCAAGGGGTATGGGCCCATGCGAGCTAGTGTGGAATGCACGTGTTTACAACCTAAGAGTGCGCTGATTGCCAATCTGTGCAGGGTAAGCTTCGGTCACTGACGCGTCCCGCAGGAGTCCGTCTTCAGCCTGCCCGGACATAGCTGAAGCCCACTGTCTGACTCGCCTATAAAAAACGTGCTGACGACTTAGGCATTTCAGCTCCTCAATGCTGAATATTTGGGGCGGCTTGCCGGCGTGCCGGCCGAAAACTGGTTGTGAGATGAGAGCGGTGCGGAGCGGACTTAGTCGGACCGCTGCAGCTCCGGCGGCGGCTGCCGGGGCATCCAAAGCCTCCTCCTCTCGTTAGCCCTTTGTCCCGGACGCAAGTCTGCCGCACTGCTGCTCAGTCGGCGGCAATATCCGGTGGCGGCGCACTGCCGACCGACTGCGTACGTGCGCACTCCGACCGGCCGGTCCAAGGTCGCCGACTGGCTCCGGAGTGGATGCCGGCGTTGATGCATTGACGGCCGGCTGGAGCGGAGACAACACGGGCGCGCGGCATCCGGGCGCGGCGGATGCCACGGAGAGGGGCGGCGTCTGGCAGTGGCAGCGCCGCTGGCGGCCCGGGCCTGGCTCGGGCGGGGTCATTAGCACGGGTGATGCTGCAGCCCGTGCAGTGGTGGCACGCCACATATGGCGGGCGCCTGGTGCCCAAACCGCCTCCGGCCGGGGACGGTCGGTGACACCGTGGGCACACCCGGTTCCACGGCTTAGTGGTGCAACAAAAACGCCTACCGATAGAAATGCCACGTCATAACTTCTACTCCCAATACTTGTACGCGCCATTAGTGCGCCGCGGCAAAACTTGTACTGCAAAGACTTATGCGCGACACATTTTTTGATGCTACACGACAAAACTTGTGCTTCAACACTTATATCTGTCGTTACCGCTACTGCAAAAACTTATGCAGCCACTGCTTATGCACTTCGCTACTTCTACTGCACTGCAAAGAATTGGACGCGACACTAGTGCTACGGCAAAGACTTGTGATCAAGGCTCTGCTGTAGAAGTAATAGGCGGTCAAGGCCCTGCTGTAGAAGTAATGACTGGCATGTGTTTTTGCAGTATAAGTTTAGTCGTGTAGTGCTCATGTTGTCCATGAGTTTTTGCAGTGAGAGTATTGCTGCGTATGTGTGGAGACTATAAGTCTGCTGCATAAGTAATGACGAGTGTAAGGTTTTGCAGTGTAAGTTTTGTCGTGTAGCACTCATACCGTGTTTGAGTTTTTGCAGTAGATTTTTTGCAGCAGGGCGGGCCCTTTAGCCGAAGTAGTCTGATTGAGATAGCGTGTGGGACATAACGGATCAGGGGATCATGCAGGTGACTGCGCGGCCGTGGGGGGGGGGGGGGGGGGTCAGCCATTTGCCCCTCAGATGCTGCGCATGCACCGAGTGTAGGGTTTCCGTCTTCACGAGACTCTGTTGGACGTGACGTGAGAGCTGCATTATTCGTGATGACGTGATACGGTGTGCGTTTCAAAAGGTGACCTGAGATGTGTGGCGTCAAATGGGTAAAGCTGGGAATGTTATTTCCGCACTTCCCAATATGAAGGCTGGTCACACGTGTGCACATATGCCATGGGCTCATAATATGAGCGATGGTATTAGATATAGAATATAGCAATGATATAGAATATAGCAATAGTGTATGGATGTGAACTTCGCCACAGCGATTTGAATCCCACATCAGCTTCCATAGTGTCATTAAGTCATTTCCTTTACGTGACCGATTGTTTTCTCCTTACAGGCGAATCTCCAGTCATGGAAAGCTCTGGGCCTGTTTGCCAAGTTCGACAAGCGGGCGTCTCACAAGTGTTACAACCGCGGGCAGGCGTGTGTCGACACCAAGGCAAGTGCGCAGTGTCGGGACGGCTGGTCGGGCTCTGGTGGGCGCTGGGAGTGCCGCACAACACATCCAAATGGGTTGTGATCAACGCTGCGAATGAAAGCAAGTGTAAATAAAACAAGACAGAAAGGATTCGCCTTCACCACCGAAATCCGACACTTCTCTCAGACTCTGACGAATTGAAAAGTGACACACTTTTCCTTAATAGGACAAATTAATTTCACCGCAAACAAACCAACAGAAATATGCACGCACCTTATTAACGTGATCTGATTGAGCGGTAACATAGCCTTGCCGCGACATATTGAAGTAACTGCCACCAGCTGTCATCTTCCACCCAGTGTCGCCACTTCGATACCATTAAATTTCGCCCGCCGCCGTCGTCCCGCCTCCTATCTCAGAGTCGCCACATTTATTCCGGCTGTCTGTGACCTGTCACCCGGCGCCCTCGGATCCGGCCGATTCGCGGTGACCTCGCGCGGGTCTGCCGTCACGGATTGGCTGATACAGATCGGGGGGCATTTCTATGCGGGCGGCGCGGTGCGCGTGGCAGGTCTGCCGGCCGGCCGGCCGGCTCGCTGGCGCCCTGGCCGCCTTATAAGGCCAGCCGGCGTATAAAGACGCGCGCCGCCGGCCGACCCTCGGCGCCGTGCGACGTCACGGCACGGCTCAGCTGACCCCGATGAGGCCGGCGTCGGTCATGAATGTGCCAGTCTGGTAGCTAACGCGTGCACGTGGCTGGAGCTAGCGAACGGAATCTGGCCGTTAACGGAGATGGTTTGTGACGTCACCATGGGAATAGTGACGGACGTCTTTTCGATTGGCGACGGACGCTGTCGGGAAGGCGTGTTTTCATCTAAATAATTGGTTCAGTGTTTCTCTCTAATCAATAAATGTACTCAGCTGACCATGTCGGAAATGCTAAGCATATCGACTTCTTGGAATTCAGTGGTCTTCTGTCAGTCTGCATGAAGGAGATCGTTCACAAATTTCACAGTATTGTTGAGTCACGCATGCACCTACTGCAAACTCACTCCGAAAATGGGCGGCCTTTAGTATCAGAGATGGCGTGACACTCCGTAATCGGCACGGTCGTACGCCGGTTGTGGGCAGCGCACCCCATGGTCTCATGACTTCTGAGAGGACGCGCCCCCAGCCGGCGTCTGAGGGGACTGGAAACGGCCCGCCATGCTGGTCTGGAAAAGTCTGTTGACTTAGACTCGAAATATTTGACGAATACGCTGTGTGGTTCTGTCACAACTTGCGCCGTTGTAAGATTCGGAGAGATGGGCAGCTGGCGCCGGGGCCGTTCGCCGTGGCTGGTGTAGCGGCGTCAGGTGGCCACGTCAGCTGCCAGCCACCTGGAGTGGCGCGGCACGTTTGGAGTGTAACTTGAACGCTGTCTCGGCCCTGGTGTGCCGGTTGTCTGAAGCAGAGCAATCGCGTGTCTCGTAATCGTTTGCCTACTGCATAAGTGGACGATGTATTTCCGACCGGACGCAGTGTCCCAAAATGCAATCGTCATCATCAGTGTCGTCATCACTGTATCACAGCTGTGCTCCCCTGGACTCGTAAACTATTTGTCATTCTTAGGAACAGCGGTGGTGGGTAAACACTGTTTGCCAATGCTGTGCTTCGGTCCACTCGTTTTCCATATACGTGGATTCTGCGATTATTACGCTTCAGGTGAATTCATTTAAATATTTTACCTTAAAAACGAGCGGATCTGGAGCGCATCGACGACAGGCAGCGCGTGCCTTAGCATTCGCTTACAGAATGGTTCTGCTTTGCATACAGGCCCCGCTAGCTAGTGGGATTGTACACTTTTGAATATTTGCATCATGCATTTATTTGAGGTACAGGTAAGTCAGAACGCTATTAAAGCTACACCAACGCTCGTGAAATCCGCTATCTTGGTAATCATGGGCGTGGTCGCGCAGACAGTACTCAAAACTTATCGAGGGCAACCTGAAACTTTAAAGCAGGCTGTCGCCCAACTTACAACGCGAACCACTTGACTTTATGACGTCTTCAGCCAGCTACGTATTCTAAGCACGCAAGGGTACGATGTGGTGAGAGTATATCTCAGGGAGAGGAGATCGGAAAACTTATTTGTGCACTTTGCTAATATAAAGTGACACTTGCGTCGGCACGTTAGGCGGCACTGTGTCAGCTGATTGCGCAGAAGGCACACGGTGGCATCGGCGCGCCCGCGCGGATGTTGTTTCGGGCGGGTGAGGCATTTTCACAAAAAAGGCCGCTGGCATTGTACCTTTGCCACCTCGATCTGTCTGCTTTTGGAGGTTGCTCAGTTGTTTTGGAAAAGCATGCAATCCCCTTGTACTGTCTGGATAGTTTCCTTGGTTCCGGGCTGGGCCAGCATGAATTGTGATATCGCTATTTATTTTTGTGGCTCCTGGATGTTTGTGCTGCAAACAAAAGCTGTATTGTATGTGCACTGCTACGTTAGGACACATTGACGCACCAAAAGAAGAAAGGCGTGTGTCACGTTTGCCAGTTTTTGATATGAGGCCAGTATTATTAGACAAAATACGGTCTTTGTATGCTTGCCTCCTTTTTTAGAAGGGCAGTAAGGTTAGCGAGGCAAGGTAGAAGTTGGGTGCTCTGAGAAGGTGTACAATAAGACATAACATGTATTATGTCGTATCGCATTTACTCTTGCAAAAAGTTTATGTTAACTTATCACGAAAGAAGGCAGTCGTGTCAAGCAATGCAATATAGTGAAGTCAGGGGGTGGTATTTTATGTTATAATAATGACCTCTGTTCCGAGATGCAAGTCATCGTAACTCAAGTGATAATTAACTTCGTCCTGAAAATGCTGTCGCCGTTTCCTCTATTTTGGGTCGTAGTGCATCATTCAGTTGCGTCATGCACATCAGCATTTCCCAATCGATCGCCATATGCAAGGATCGCCGCCTAGCCGAGACCCCACATGCGCTTTTCTTCCCTGGGACGAAAGACCTCCGCCTCGTCCATTGGGCGCCGAATCCGCCGCAGCCACGTGGCCGCGGTGCGTCATGTCTCGTGTTCGGGTCCCGTTAGCCTGCAGATGTTTCAGCGATAGTGATTGGTGCCGGCCCGTCTGCACCGTCCGGCTGTTGTTTCGGGTGCTGGTCTCGCCCGCGCCGCCGGTGCCGGGATTGACGCTAATCCATGCGGTCTGGGTTTCGTGACGCCCCCCCCCCCGCCCCTCTGCCCGCCGCAGGTGCTCACGATTACTGTGATGATTGGGGCTTTGAGGCGGATAGACTTCTTAGTCATGCAGCGGCCACCGTACCTGCGATTGGCCGCCGCGGCGATGCTGGCTTATTTATCGGTGCATGTAACATTTAGGCCATTAGTGACGCCACGTCTGATGGAAACCGGGCCAGGGAAACACGTACGCCAGGCACCTGTGATTAGAGGTGCCGGTTTTTGGAAGCTCTTGCCCAAAGCCTTATCCAAAGCTCAAGGATAGACTAGCAGTCCGTCCAGAAAGTGTCAAAAAATCAGGCTGCTCAAAGAATTTCTAATCCATTCACATCAAATTATAACACAGTGATGCAACCAATGATCTGAGTCACCCCTCGCTTCGCTCGTACCCTCGCCCGAATCTGGAAAGAAAGGAAGTGATCGTGGGTAGTTAATCTGCTTCTGCATTAGAGGGCCTTAATATACCAATGTGTTACACGGCATAATTATGTCGGCTGTCCAAAAAAAAGAAGATCTCTGCCCCTGTCCGTCCAATTTCCACATTGGACTTTGTTGAAATTCTAAGAAATTGGAATCCAATCAGCACCTATACTGGGGATTAATGCCGGTCCGTGGGGTCTTTTGGTGGTGATTGTCAGACTGACAGTCCGGTCTGTACCCCAGGTGCTGGTGATTGGTGCCTATCCGTGCGGTCTGTTGGTGGTGATTGTCAGACTGACAGTCCGGTCTGTACCCCAGGTGCTGGTGATTGGTGCCTGTCCGTGCGGTCTGTTGGTGGTGATTGTCAGACTGACAGTCCGGCCTGTACCCCAGGTGCTGGTGATTGGTGCCGTTCCGTGCGGTCTGTTGGTGGTGAATGTCAGACTGACGGTCCGGTCTGTACCCCAGGTGCTGGTGATTGGTGCCGGTCCGTGCGGTCTGTTGGTGGTGATTGTCAGGCTGACGGTCTGTTCTGTACTCCAGGTGCTGGTGATTGGTGCCGGTCCGTGCGGTCTGTTGGTAGTGATTGTCAGGCTGACGGTCCGGTCTGTACTCCAGGTGCTGGTGATTGGTGCCGGTCCGTGCGGTCTGCGGGCCGCCATCGAAGCCCAGCTGCTCGGCGCCCGGGTGATGGTGGTCGAGAAGCGGGACCGGCTCAGCCGCAACAACGTCCTCCACCTCTGGCCCATGGTCATCCATGACCTCAAGGCGCTCGGCGCCAAGAAGTTCTTCGGCAAGTTCTGCGCCGGTGCCATCGACCACATCAGTGAGTCGACCTTGGGGGAGGGGGAGGGGGCGGGGCCAGCGTAGGTCACGCCTGCTGAGCACTGATGGGCTTCGCGGAAGAGCCCGCAGCCTGGTCTCGCTCGTGGTGAACGCATGACGTGGCGCTGGGGTGGTGCCGGTGCATTGTCAATGCGCATGGCGCTGAATATATGCCTTACGGCTAATGCATGTTATTCGCTCTCCTCTGGCCTTGCTAGTCACTGTCGCGTTCTGGCAACAATGGACGGTTTGTTTTGCGGCTCATGATTGGCTGTTGTTCCAAGATTTGAATCTTTTCCTCTGTTGCAATGAAGTGGTCACCTGAAAGGCTCTGGCGCCTCCATTGGAAGGCGTTCTTATTGTTGTTATCAGAGACACGCACAGTCTTGATGGGGGAGGTTCCATAGTGTTCGCCGTGGTCCGGCACTAACGCCACATTGACGGCGGGGTCCCCACGGCCGCGGCAAACAGCTCAGCAATGCTGCATCTTTCACCGCCGGGGCGTTCGCGGCTAGAAGATCACTTACAATGGTCGTATGTGTGTAATCTTGATTAAATGTGGCGAAAGCTCATTAGGATTCCCCGGGCGCCAGCGCGCGCTCGATCACATGTACCTGAATTTCTACTGGCGATGCCGTCTGTCGTCGTGTTTGCGCCATACGCATGACGCGCTGGTTCGGCCGGCTGTGGGGCTGCTGGGAGCTGTGAACACTACCGCAGACGGTTTGAACCCACCCACTGCTGGCGCAGTCACGGCCACTCACTCAAGCCAACGGTTACGCAGATACGCATAGGTACTGTCTACGAACGTTAAAGCGACCGCGAAATTCTATTCGACACCCTTTCAACGCCTGTCACCGTGTGGTGCCGCACAGTCTGCCTCGATTTATCGTAGACACGCTTGGCACGGCGCAAAGGTCGGCGCAACGCCTGGCTCAGCTGCCGCGACCGTCGACAGGCGTCATGTCGGCACAGCTGACGCGCGCTGACGGGCTCAGTCACCCCGCGCGGCCCAGTACGCGCTGCAGCGGCCCGCTGTGTCCAAGGAGCCGCCGTCTAGTGGTTGCCTCACTCGTGGCCCACTCGGCACCCGGCGCCGTTTGCATACGTTGGGAGCGGAGCAGAAGCTGTGATCGATCGGCGAATGACGCACTGCTGCTGATAGCGAGGTGCTGCGTCAGCGACTGTTTACACGCGGCTGGCCCCTTCGTCTGAGATGGCGCCCCCAGTTTTGGTACTTTTGGACTCTTACGTGTCACGATCATCGCCAGTTGATGTAGGTTCTGAATTGATCGGAGAGATGGAGAGATTTGAGGATACGACATGCCAACTCGGCACAGGACCTATGAAGGATACAACATTGTCTTCCGGACATCGGATGTGCCTCATGTTTTAAGTCAACAGGATACAGCAGTGCACGGTACTCACGCATTGACCCAAGGTGACATATACGATGTTTAAGCCGTAATCGACGTAGCATGCCTTGACACAGACGTGCCGGCAGTGTTATCACCTGTTATGTTAGCCTTTATGGCCTGAGACCAGACTTACCCAGCCTCGCCGTGACAAAGCGCGTTCGTGGCGGCTTGAAATCAAAGCCGATGTGCATTTCGAGCCCGTGCACGTGATGAAGTGTGAGTACGTGACCTCCGTGTGTTGCGTGCCGCGTCGAGTGCCAACCGAGCATTGGGCCTGGTGTTCAATAACTCCGACCCGGCTTTCACCGTATGCCTGGCTCGGCGGCGTGGTGGCCAGGCAAAATCCGTGGGTTTGTGATGTTGCAACAGGTGGTTCTTGGGAGATAGCGGCTTGTCGCGACGTGGGATACCATCGTGTATGTGTCATGTTAAGAGCTTCATTTCGTTGGCTGCTACTCTGGGTAAACATTTTTTGAGCTGCTGATACCACCGTAGTTTTTTATGCGACGGGAATGCACGGGGACTCACGGGTCTTTAAAGCGATCGTGCTGTTATCTCCGTCGCATGTTTATTCGAATGTACGCCACGCAGATACGGCTATCTGTGTTGTGTTGCATCAGAGATACGCCTCTGCCGAGGAGGGCTGGCGTCTCGAGCTGTGCTGTCCGCCCGGCGGGGGCGGCTTCAGCAAATACAGAGATAGCTGGTGACTCAGCCGCATCCGGGAGCCGGCGTGGGTCCGCCGGCATCACCGGAGGCGGCTCGGCGGGCCGGCGAGCAACCGGCGCCGCTTGAGTCAGCCGCCGCCGCGGCCACCCTCCCCCCGGCCGCCGCGAGACAGCCGTCCCGCAGTCGGCTGCCGGCGCCGGCCACCCGGTCAGGCTCGGCCGGTGGGGACAGGGTCGATGCTGAGACTCGCGGTTTCCGCAGCCTAAGTGGGTGCGGCAGATTTGGTACCGGAATTTGATTTTCACTGATGGACGCATTGTGTGATCCTTGTTTTCATTGCGTGCGAGTCGATCACGGCATGCTGTGCGTCGCGTCAATCAATGCCCATCGGCTGCTCCTCTGGTCATCGCGTCACCGTCGGTCTCTGACGGTGACCTCTGTTGACCTCTCGTCTCTAGTCGGGCGCAGTGCATGCGCACAGTGCAGGCGCTCCTCCGGCCCCCGACTGAGACGCAACCAGCGTGTGATTGTTGGCGTCTCGGCCGCCGGCCACCAGCTGTGGGGGGAGGGGAGGGGGCGGGGCGCCCTTGGCACGTGGACACGCTGCGCCCACGGCCGAGTTAAGCGGCAACGGGCCGCCACCGGCCGCCAGGTGTTTCCGGACTGTCCCGACGCCGGCGACCCGTCCACGTCCGCCGGCTGGTGCCGAGATGGCGAGGTCGTCCTGGCGGTCTGCTGCTGCAGGTCACGGTCAGACGCTGATGGATAGCGCTGAGGCTCGGTCTTTCACAAGCCGAGGCGCGCTGGGGAGCGTCGGACGCGAGCCCGGTCTGAACGCGGCCCGCCGACTGGCGTCCTCGTGGCCTAATGCTCGTGGCCTATGGCCTAATGGCCTAATGGCCTAATGGCCCAATGCTGGCGTCAGGACGGATAGCCTCCGTTTGGGCGCACCACCGACCGTGTTTCGGTTTCCCGGTTAACGTGAGCATGGCGGATTGCGGCGGCTGCGACAGTTGTGTTTGCCGTAACATGATCGCCGCGGTTCGGGTGTCGGTAGCGTGTCCTGCGCCTCCCCCACCCCCTCGCTCCATCTCTCCTCGCTGGCGCCTCGCTGGGTCGGGAGACGGGGCGATCTGTGTGCCGCCGATCGTATTGAGAGACGTCGCCAACGCCCGCTTATCAGCGGTGACGAGCGCCCCCTCTGACCTGGCCAGTCCGGGCTGCAGGAGCCGGGCTGGGCGCGATGGACGGCATGTATACAGCAGCGCAGCTGGTTGGCACAGGTACCTCGAGCGGCGCGAAGGGTCGCGTATGTACTCTGCGTTGTTCTTGAGCGTCTGTGAGGTGCTGCTGTCCGCGGCCAGGGCGCGTAAACGGGCCACGGTGTCAGTGGGTCGCTAGATCGGAGGTGACGCTGCCCCGACGGTCACCAGACAACTGCTAATGCACACACCTGTCGGACTCCCGTAAAGGAGGCGCTGGGCTGTCGCCAGCGCTCGACCGGCTGCACCTGGCACGGTCCGCCCACGTCGCTGGAGGGGCCGGCCTCCGGGGGTGGCGGCGAGGCTCTGTAGAGGGGGACGGCGCGAAGAGCGCGGCACGGGTCAGAGGCAGGCTCTGACGAAGTCACTGCATCGCATGCAATGGTCTCTGCTGCTGGGAGATCTGTGCCAACGAACGCGCTGCCTCACTGCCAGCCTGTCGTTCGTCTGAAGCGCATCTGATACCGATGTACGAATGCATGGAGCACGCTCCGCCTGGAGTGTAAAGTGATGTTCTCACTTGAGAACAATCTTCACTTGATCTTCTCTTATCTTATAAGAACCCATGGCGGTCTAACTGGAACACAACCGCCCGACAAGCGTGCCTATCTGTTCATCACCACTCCCGTGCAACATTTCCACCACACGAGGCTTACACGATGTAGCAAAATGGAAAACCAGTTTCTGTCTCGAACACGGCAGTCGTCCGCACCTGATGATGCAGCAGACCCAAGCCCGTTGCTCCGGCCCCTCCGGCTGTTGTGCCTCACCTTGGCATCCAAACGGGCCTGACGTATCCCTTCTAACCCTGCCCGTGTGGACGGTGCGCTTTTAGCTCCGTGTGTTTTGATACGGCCCGATATACCCCGGGGTCACGGTGAGCGCTCTGTCAGAAGCCCCTCCACCCTCCCCCTCCCTGCCCATAAATCAGCGAAGTTTCCGGAAAGCCGGCTGCGCCTCGGCGCGGTGGGAGTGCTCGTCAGCACATCAACAGGGGTCACGAAAGGCCGCGCCCGAGCATCAGCGCGGTGGCTGTGGGAGAAGAGCGACAGGCGGGACCGGAACGCCGGAGGCGGCCGTCTGTACCGGCCGTTCTCAGCTCGTCGGGCCGCGTCCGCGCCACGCGCACAGATGCAACAGTGCCTGGTGCAGTGAACAAGCACGGCCGGGGGAGACGATGCCCGTTCGCAGTGTTGTCTTTGGGGGACCATCGCCGCCTCCTTGGCTGTGGCGGCAGAATGGCGAATCATTGGGTCACAATGGGATACATTTGCATGGCCTCCTGTTGTTTGAGCAAATCGGCTCCAGGGGCCAGTTGCACCAGCTTTGCATGAACGCCCAGCGTTATCCTTGATCTGGCAACTGCCTTTACGGATGACATGAGAAAAAGTTAACTATCAATGCCATGGCCAGCTAGCTTAAGCACCCACACACCTCCGAGCATGAGACGTGGGTCGGGTGGTCCCGTCGCGTGCCGGGTCGAGCCGGGCCAGGGCTTGTCCAACAGGACATTTAGGCGCGAGGTGTCCTGCCGTACGAACCGTCGACGCAAAAACATGCCCCCCCCCCCCCCCCGCTCACAGTTCAGCCTAGACAGCGCGCCTCGCCCACCCGGCCGAAAGCTTTGTAATGCCCAGAATGAGTCATCGCCATACTGTTGATCGGCGACGGCCTCCGTCCTGTTGTTGCAGATTGTTGACATTGAATTATTGCGAAAGAAAACGGGATATTGTGACGCTTATGCAACGCTTGTCTGATGCACTGGAACATGTTGCCGGCCCCATTTCCAAGGCGAAGCGAACATGCGAGGGACGCAGACTTGCCCTTGCCCTTCTCAGAGATGGCTGAAGGTGACGCACGTAACACCGCGTGCCGCCGACCGGCAGGTATCCGCCAGCTGCAGTGTATCCTGCTGAAGGTGGCGCTGCTGCTGGGCGTGGAGCTGCACGAGAACGTCGGCTTCGAGCAGCTGGTGGAGCCGTCCGACGAGCGGACCGGCTGGCGCGCCCGGCTCAGCCCGCCTGACCACCCGGCCGCCCGCTTCCAGTTCGACGTCCTGATCGGTGCCGACGGCAAGCGGAATACGTTCCCCTGTGAGTGGTTCGCGCCGGCTGAAGCTGCGTGGGGCTCCCCTGTGGGCGGTTCGCACCGGCTGAAGTTGCGTGGGGCTCTCCTGTGAGTGGTGCGCACCGACTGCGAACTGCGTGGGGCTCCCCTGTGAGTGGTGCGCGCCGGCTGAAGCTGCGTGGGGCTCCCTTGTGAGTGGTGCGCACCGGCTGAAGCTGCGTGGGGCTCCCCTGTGAGTGGTGCGCGCCGGCTGAAGCTGCGTGGGGCTCCCCTGTGAGTGGTGCGCACCGGCTGAAGCTGCGTGGGGCTCCCCTGTGGGTGGTGCGCGCCGGCTGAAGCTGCGTGGGGCTCCCCTGTGAGTGGTGCGTGCCGGCGGAAGCTGCGTGGGGCTCTCCTGTGAGTGGTGCCGGCTGCTGAAGCTGCGATGGCCCCGATGCCGACGCGCCCTTAAAAACCAAATCACCACCGAAGCTGCGTGGGGCTCCCCTGTGAGTGGTTCGCGCCGGCTGAAGCTGCGTGGGGCTCCCATGCGGGGGTGGCCGTCGGCTGGGGCTGTGTCGGAGCCGGTGCGGCTGGTACGGGTCGTACGGGTGCACCCCAGCTGGCGGTGGAAGGCAAGCGGGGTAACACTCTGGGTCCCAGGGCCGGGCTCTGAGGCTCGCGCTACAAGGTTGTCATCTGTCGTGTCGCAGTCAGGGCGGTGCCCGATCACGATTTGTGGCGGGTGCTCACGCCCGGTCGCTGGCGGGTTTCAGAGAATGACGACAATAGTTTCCGGTTTTTTTACTGTTTAGTTTTCGTGCATCGTCGCGAAAAGGACCGCACGACAGTGTTCATGAGCGACAGGACTGATCGGGCACGTCTATGAATGCAACCAAGTTCTACGTGAGAGCTCGGCGAGTGCTGAGGAATCCATTCTCCGTCGTGGAAGTCGTCCAGGGGGCGAAATGCAAAGCACTTCGCTGTGGGAGTCATGTGGGAAAAAAGCAGCTGACTTTGGTGGGAGTTTACCGGGACACACGTCGCCTCCAGACGAGAGCCTTGTCGGACGTTTTAATACGCCTTCCGGTGATGGCTCGTGTTGAGAAATTGAGCCTATTCCCGTGTGAGTCGGGCGGGGGGAACGTGCGGTTGCCCGCGCTCGTGGGACCCAGTGGATAAATGCGGTGCCGCGGAAGTTTCAGTCACGTTCCGCATAGTAACTATCTGTAAGTCGAATTGGTCCCGAATTGTTACCTTGATAAGCAATGTGGCAGTCTGTAGTAGCTAACCCGATCGAGGAGGACAGTCGTAAGCATTCTCCACGTCACCCAATCTGTCACATTCACTTGAGATGTGGCTTTGTGTGCTGGAGATTAGCACCTTTACAAAGGCGCGCTGGAAAGGTCACCATGTTTCAATGCGGCGAACTCGGGCATGAGTCGGGATGGAAACCGTCGAGCAGGCCATGGCTGTTGTGAAAATAGCTTTGGTAGAGCATGAGACCAGAGCATTTTTGAATGACGCTATGTCGTTCATGTGGAAGTAGAGCTTGCTGCAAATACCTTGGAGTTGTTTTAAAGGTTATCACATATGTGAATGGCAGCTTATGGCAAATACCTTCGAGTCGTCAAAAATGTCACTTTCGCCGAGTGGGGTTGGTGGTGTCCGCAGCTGTAACTGAGTTGTATTGGGGTCGTAAATGGATTAAAGAAGTTGGCTTGTCCGTCCCGATTGTGATGAGGTGATGTGACGTATCGTTGCCCGATGTCGGTGCAGATTTGGATGGTATTGAAAATTATTGTTAGTCGCAAGTTTTCAGCTCAGGTTTTTTAATAGGCCTCAAAGGTGAGATTATCCCTTGAAGTACAGAGACAGTTTTAGGCCATATTTGCCATGCAGGTGTTGGGTATTGGGTGTGAACACCTGCGCGACTGCTGTCAACATGGTGTCATGATTATCGACTGGTTTCTTAGTGTGCGTGTTCGCGTCGCGTGGCGGCCACGTGTCAGATGTGCAGCCACAGATACGGTAGGCACTGTCATGCTTTACCACGAGTTGTTTCCCTTACCTCGATAAGCTCAGTTTCCAAGATGTTTTTTATGGCGACTGAAAACATCGGCAAGTAATGTGCCAGCGGCATGTAGAGCAAGCTCCAACGGCTTTCAGAAACACCAGGACCCTGAGTTAAGTGGAGATGAACTTAAGAAGGCTCGAAAACGAAAACGGCATTGTGAAGCTCATCCATCGTTTACGTTAGGCGTGTTTTGCCACTGTCACCCCTGTACGTGTCTGTTTATCGCTCCGTGATCTGTCCTCAATGCACCTTGTTAAGCGGGCCGTAAAGACTGGCAGCAAGCCCTGTTGTCAGCAGTAGCCGCTCCCCATATCGTAACATCGGCATCCTGTGTCCGTCATTCCTCGCAGTACTCTCTTTGTTTGTATTATTCGTGTCGTTTTTGCTCATCGCGCGGCAGGCTTATTAATAGCCAGCATAACGGGTGGCTGTGCCGGCTTGTACAATTCAGTGCAGTGATGTAGCTGGTGAAGCCTGCTGCCGACGTAACGTGATGTAACGTAATATGGACCGCGGGGAATGAATTCCACATCTGTTGGAAAGCTTCCAGACCTCTGCTGGTCTCAGCAACATAACAGCGACGTGCTCGTATACACGGCACTGAGGAATGTTCAGTGGGCAACAGGCATATTTCAAACATAGTTTTGATCGTGGTGCAGATAGAACAATAAAGCTGAATGCATTGGTCAGCGTCTATATCCAACTACCAATCCGTGCGCGTGTGGTCGGACGCGAGACTGCCGGATGGATATTTATCCATCCTCTGCTCCTCTGCATTCAGTGAGCTCGCTTGCACAATCGTTTGTTCTACCAGCACCTCGCGTGACCTGTGTTACCTCCTTATTTAGTCCTTCTTGGTGCCACACCGTACTCGCCCAGCGTGCGTTCTTCGCGAAATGAACGCCGGCTTGCTCCTATGTGTCGTCGGTTGTGTATGCTGTCATGCGTAGCTGTGGCACCCACAGTCAAGCCATGTTTTTGCTCGCGATGTCTCATAGGTTCGTTCGTCGTTTGCGCCACTTTTTCCAGTCGCTCGAGTCGCTATCATTAAGCCGACCGTCCAGACGCAAGGCCAGCCGACATCACTAAGAAATGATCTAGACCCTGCTCTCCAGTGCGTCCGCACGATCACCAGCTGCCGCGCTACGCTGTTGGTTATCTCGTGTCTCCGTCCTCAGGCTTCCGACGCAAAGAGTTCCGCGGGAAGCTCGCCATCGCCATCACGGCCAACTTCGTGAACCGGCACACCGAGGCCGAGGCGAGCGTGGACGAGATCTCCGGCGTCGCCTTCATCTTCAACCAGAAGTTCTTCAAGGAGCTGAGCGCCTCCACCGGGATCGACCTGGAGAACATCGTTTACTACAAGGACGAGACGCACTACTTCGTCATGACCGCGAAGAAGCAGAGCCTGCTGGCCAAGGGTGTCATTCTGGAGGTGTGTACTGTACTGACTGGTGGTAGTACGGGGGGGGGGGGGGGGGCATTACGACATTTCTGCGCTCGATACTCATGGTCTGAAGGCTACTAGGCAGCCAGATGTCCATAAACGCGCGCCCGGGTGGCCGGCTTGATACCCTTTGCTCGGGTGGGGGGTCAGTTTGACCCCCCTTAAATCCTGGAACTAAAAGAGCTAGCGACACCAAATTTACAGAGCGTGTTATCCTGTACGTGAGCTCACTTAGGTCATGTTTCACGTTCCTAGGTCATGACCTTCGGGTCAAATAAGGTCAAACAAGGTGAAATTCCACGCTGGTCTCCAAAGTGCCCCCACAACCTAGATAACCGTTTCTAAGCAAAAGGTCACTTGCTCATTTAAGGTCAGTGACCTTGTTTGACCTTTTGAAGATCATTATGACCAAAATCATACAAGATCGTTCCGAGTTTTGCATTTGAATAAGCGACAAAGATTATGCTAGGCAGTATGTTCCTAAAAACAAAATGTTGACCTGGGTCATTTTGGATCAATGACCTATTTTGACCTCTAAGAAGTCCATGGAAGATGTATAATGCGGTTCATGCTATCAATGCATTCGAAATGAGCACCAGAAACTATCCCATACAGCAAGCCCCAGGGTAATAAAACAGGTTGTTTTTGACCCTGGTCTGACCTTCATACCTGACGTTAGGTCAATGTGCTGTGCTCATTCAACTGTTGTATTGCTTAAGAAAGTATCTCAGAAATGTATGGCCTCGTCTAACATTCCGTTGTTGCATTAGATTGAACGATTCCCCAGAAATTGACTTCGCTGAAACCATGGCCTCACTTTGGCCTGCCATAGGTCAGCGACTTTACAAGGTAAACGATTCGTCATTAAATTGTCTAGAACTATGCAAAAATCTGGCGCGTCTGCGCCGCACCATTCAGAAGCCATCCTGGAAAAACCTTCGGGCGGGTCAGTTTGATCCCCACTCCACCCGAGCGCGTGTTAATGCGGGTAGGTGTGTTTTTCAGAGCTGTTTGTTTGTGGTATCTGTATCACCCAATAGCGATAGCCCCGCGGGGTGTCAGCGGGAGGCGACATGGTGACGAACTTCTTTGCTCGACATCGCTATTGTTGATACAGCTAGGTAGGCAGCCGCTCATTAATGCGAGCTTGTGTTGACACTGGAAGTGCACTGTGTTTGTTTGTGGTCTCGTTACCGTTGGGTTCCTGCGGCGGCACGTGATGTCAGCGTCTGGTGACCTGATGACGTTATCTGAGCTGTCGACCGGGGCAACGGCACACTGCGCCGACACCTCGGCTCCCAGCGTTGGGCATCGCGGTCGCGGTGCGGCTCGAGCCGTCGCGGCTCGACCGTTCCAACGCGTCCGAGTGTTATCGCACGCAGCGCATCAGCGTGGCTGGGCGTGCAGGACGTGAGGCCGGCTACCCGACACCAGCGTGCACGCTCGGCCAGCCCCGCGCGCCCGTACCGGCCGCCGAGCGCCCTCCCCGCACTGACCGGCCGTGGCCGCCGGCGCCGCCAGGACCACGTGGACACCAGCCGGCTGCTGGCGCAGGACAACATCGACCGGGCGCGTCTGATGGCGTACGCGCGCGGGGCGGCCGACTTCTCGACGGACGGCCAGCTGCCGCAGCTGGTGTTCGCGCTCAACCACTACGGCCTCGAGGACGTGGCCATGTTCGACTTCACCTGCATGTACGCCGCCCGCCACGCCAGCACGGTGACGGTGCGGCACGGCCACAGCCTGCTGCTGCAGCTGGTCGGCGACAGTCTGCTCGAGGTGGGTACGGTTCGGCCTGCGGGGGAAGGGGGGGGGGGGGGGTTTGATCGATGCGGGGTCAGTGTGTGCCATTGCATTAGAGATGTGTTGAAGAACACAATCCAGTCGGAGGTGTGTGTAAAGAAGGATGCCATTAGAGACCACAGACTGTGAAGTGTGGTGCGGATTACACAGTGTTAACTCCTCTGTTCGCTGGAAGAGGCCCGGGCCAGCAAGGTAGCCTCGCTCGCTGGCTGTTACCATGTGGGTGGCGAAGTATTTTAGTCATGCACGTGGTTTCAACTGTTGGCCCCAATTCAGATGCGCTGCAAATGACGCCACTTGTATCCGCCGCCTTGTACATTGTATCTGGTATGTAAATCTGCGACGCCCTCGTCCGTGTCATGCGTGAGCGTCCCCGCAGCGTGCACAGCCTCCACGCCGGCTCTTTTTGCAGCCGTTCTGGCCGACGGGCAGCG